>NC_050576.1:358126805-358426805 GCF_011100635.1 Trichosurus vulpecula | reverse complement strand
TTAAAAGTAATATCTTAAACTTCTGTTTTAATGATAGGTCAAACGGTATGCACATTTTCATAGACTTTTGGGTATGGTTGCAAATTGCTCTCCAGAATGGCTGGATCCATTCACTACTCTACCAACAATGAAACAATTTCCAATTTTCCCACATCCTCTCCAGCACTTATTATTTTCCTATTTTGTCACGTTAGCCAATCTGACAAGAAAGATGTGGTACCTAAGACTTGTTTTGATTTGCCTTTTTCTAATCCATAGTGATTAAGACCATTTTTCATATGACTATACCTATCTTTAACTTCTTCCTCTAAAAACTGCCTGTTCATATCCTTTGACCATTTCTCAATTGGGGAATGACTTGTATTCCTATAAATTTGGCTCAGTTCTCTGTAATATTTTAGATATGAGGCCTTTATCAGAGACACTGGTGGTAAAGATTCTTTCCCAATTTTCTGCTTCCCTCCTAATCTTTGTTGCATTGTCTTTGTTTGTACAAAAACTTTTCCACTTTACATAATTAAAATTATCCATTTGGCATTTTGTAATGCTCTCTATCTCCTGTTGGACAATGAATTCTTTTGTTTCCATAAATCTGATAGGCAAACTATTCCTTGCTCTCCCAAATTGCTTACAGCATCAGTCTTTATTCCTAAATCATGAATCCATTTTGACTTGATTTTGGTATATGGTATAAGATATTGCTATTTGCCTTGTTTCTGCCCTACCATTTTCTAATTTTCCCTGCAGTTTTTGTGAAATGGTGAATTCTTAACCCAGATTCTGTGGGTTTATCAAAAAGTAGATTGCTATAGTCATTGACTACTATGTTTTGTGTGGCTAACCTATTCCACTGATCCACCACTCTATTTCTTAGCCAGTACCAAGTAGTTATGCTGGCTGCTGCTTTATAATAAAGTTTAATATCTTGTATGGCTAGGCTACCTTCCCTAGCATTTATTTTCATTAATTCCCTTGATATTCTGGACTTTTTGTTCTTCCAGATGAACTTTATTATTATTTTATCCAGTTCTGTAAAATAATTTTTGGTAGTTTGATTGGTATAACACTGAATAAGTAAATTAATTTAGGTAACATTGTCATTTTTTATTATATTAGCTAGGCCTAACCAGAAGCAACTGATGTTTTTCCATTTATTTAGATCTGACTTTATTTGTGTGAAAAGTGTTTTGTAATTGTGTTCATATAGGTCTTTGTCTTGACAAGTAGACTCCCAAATATTTTATATTGTCTACTGTAACTTTAAACTGAATTTTTCTTTCTATCTCTTGATTTTGAGCTTTGTTCATAATATATAGGAATGTCAAGGATTTATGTGGGTTTATTTTATGTCCTCCAACTTTGTTAAAGTTATTGATTATTTCAAGTAGTTTTTTTTTTACTTGATTCTCTAGGATTCTCTATGTAAATCATCATCATCTGCAAAGAGTGATAACTTAGTTTCTTCTTTGCCTATTCTAATTCCTTCAATTTCTTTTTCTTCTCTTATTGTTAAAACTAACATTTCTATTTCCATTTGAATAATACTGGTGATAATGGACATCTTTTTTTTTTTACCCCTGATCTTATTGGGAATACATCTAGCTTATCTACATTACATATAATACTTCCTTATGGTTTTAGATAGATGCTGCTTATAATTTTAAGGAACACTCCATTTATTCCTATTCTTTCTGGTGTTTTTAGTATGATTGGGTGTTGTATTTCATCAAAACCTTTTTCTGCATTTATTGAGATAATCATGTGATATCTCCTATTTTTGTTGTTGATACGATCAGTTATACTGATAGTTTTCCTAATATTGAACCAGCCTTGCGTTCCTGGAATAAATCCTACCTGGTCATCATGTGTTATTCTCATGATCGTTTGCTGCAATATTTTTGGTAATATTTTATTTAAAATTTTTGCATCAATATTCATTAAGGAAATTGGTGTATAATTTTCTTTCTCTGTTTTGACTCTTCCTGGTTTACACATTAGTACCATATTTGTGTCATAAAAAGAATTTTGTAGGACTCCACCTATTTTCCCAAATACCTAAAGTACCCATTCTGTTGTGGTTGGGTACAATTTCCCATACCCAGGTGCTCTCTCAGCCCATAAATCCACTCAGTCAATCCTGGGGACTGTCCTAGGCTTGAAGCTTGCCACACTCAATATCCTAGTGTCTTCTATCTTTCTCAAATCTGCTCAGATTCACTTTTTTAGAGGTATCTGACAGAGTTGGTAAGAGAGCTGTGGTAAGTCATTGTTTTCACACCATCATCTTCTAAAGTTAGTGTTTTTAAACTGCTGCACTCAATATGGAAGAAAACTTTGAAAATTCAGCAGCTCTCACTGCATTGGAAAAGATCAGTTTACATTCCAGTCCTTAAGATGACCAATGACCAAGAATGTCCAATTACTGAACAATTGTACTCATTTCATATATACTTAAGATTCTGCAAGCTAGGCTTCAGCATTATGTGAACCAACAATTACCAGAAGAGCAGGATGATTTTTAAAAAGGCAAAGGAACTAGAGACCAAATTGATAACATTCTCTGGAATATGAAGAAATCAAAAGAGTTGCTGGAAAAAAAAAAACTATCTACTGCCTCATTTTCCACACTAAAGTTTCTATCCTCCCCTATCTCTCAAAGTTTGTTCAATCTCATGTTCATTGTTTCCATGGAGTTTCTATAAGCATGCTGTTTCTATAAGCAACAGCAAGGAGACCAGTGTCACTTAATTGGACAGTACATGGGAGATTTAAAAGGTAAAAAGACTAGAAGGGCAGAGATGGTCAATGGGAGATGAGAGCTATGTTATGAAGAGCTTTGAACACCCAATAGAAAATTATATATTTAATCTTCGGTGTGATTAGGGAACCACTTTAGGAAAATCACCTTGAAAGCTGAGTGGAATATCCACTGAAGTGGGAAGAGTTTTATGATTGCAGATCAAGTATCAGAGTATTATAATAGTGCAGTGATGATGATGTGATGAAGTTATAATAGTGCAGATGAAGTGAAAATGACCTATACCAGGGTAGTATCAGTATCAAAAGTGAGAAGAGGATGTATATATTGAGTGTCTTGCCTAGTTTCTGGGCCTAGATGACTGGAAGGATGGTGGTATCTTCAACAGAAAAAGGAAGATTATGAAGGGGGGTGTTGCGCAAACTATAAATTCAGTTTTGGTTATGTTGAGTTTAAGATGTTTATGGGGCATCCAATTGAAGTAAATCAATAGGCAGCAGGAATCACCTTCTCATTAAAATCCTTTGGTTTTAAGATAGGCATAATAGTCTAATCTTCCAACCTTTTCACACACTTGTAGAAGTTGTAGTAGTTTTTTTTTTTCCTGTAATGTTATAGTAATAGGCCTCAAGTTCTGATTTTGTTAGAAGACAGAGTCTCAGGCCACTAATGTAAAGTTTCTTGTCTCTTGAGTATAAAATATTCAAGAAAGAAGGGGTTGGAAACATTTCTTGTGCTTTAGACTGTAGCCCAGCCATGGGAACAACCTTTGGGAGCTGCATTCATGCTTTCTCCTGAATGAGAATCTATTCCCTGCTCTCAATATCCTTTCAGTGATATGTTTAAAAAAAACCTCCTTTAAAAAACTGTTAGATGGATAATGAATATCTCATTTCATTCAATTTCAGACCTGACCTCCCAGGAGACTGCTCTGAGTTAAGTACAGATCATTGCACTTGACTCTAGTCCATATTTTCAAGAACTATAAGATATAAGGGCAGAAAAACAATGAAAGGAAAAACTCTGAGTGGCCTCAGAGCTTCTGGTAGTGCATCTTTTGTTTTTGTTCATCCTTTGTTCTCAAAGAGGACCAATGACATATCAAGGGTGACTTGAGTGGATTGTATTTAAGTGAAGCTATGCAAAGTCCTCAGTCTCACAGGCTCCTCCAGAGTCATCAGAGGCCAGTGGTAAGACAAAAATGAAGAAGCCAGGTTCTAGGCACTCTCCTAGACCTTGACAGATATCACTACCATAGGCTACTGAATGAGTATAGTAGATAAAGCACATTCATTTCTCTAGAAGAGTTTCTGGCTTTGTGTCTTTTTGCTTTTAATTGGTTTCACATTCCCTGAGCATAGATGACCTGCATGTCCCTAGCCTTAGCAATAGAACAGTTAAGGCTCAGTAGGGGGTCAATAGGGATTAAAAAGAATTTGTTGCATTGTCAGTGCCCTTTTAATGGTCAAATCCAATGATCTTTAAAAAAAAAAAAAACAACTCAGTTTTTGGCCTTAGTATAACATTTGATTCTGTGCACCAATTACTCTTCTTAGATACTCTGTCCTCTCTGGATTTTAATAATACTCTCTTAGGCCATATTTTCTTCATCTATAAAATGAGATGATTGGACTAGCTAAACTTTAAAGTGTTTTTTAATGTATAGATCTAGATTTCTTATACTGCGACTAGATAAAGAAATTTTAAAAAATAAGAAGACTATAGTTGGAACCAATAGGCTGGAAGGTCTTTCTTTGATTTTTGGCAAAATTCTGAAACATATGACTAAAAGGATGATGCATGAATATTTTGAATGGAAAAGAAGCAGAAAAGCTTAATCAAGAATAAGTCATACAATATTAAAGTAATTTTGTTTTGTTGGTTTTTTATGTGGTCACTAGACTTATAGAACAGAGGAATGTATCGGACACTTTATTTCTTTTGGAGAACATTGTTTAGATCTGGGCATTGCATTACAGAAGGGAAGTAGATGGGGACAGGCTAAAGAAAAGGAATAAATAGGCATTTACAAATTCTATCTTATTTAATACTCACAACAAACCTGGAGAATAAGTATTATTATAATTCACATTTATAATTGAGAAAATTGAGGCAGACAGAAGTTAACTGACTTGTTTGATATTACCTACCTAAAAAGTATCTGAGGCCAGATTTGAAGTCAGGTCTTCCAGACTCCAGATGCAGTGCTCTATCTACTGTACCACCTAGAAGATCAAAGACATAGGGATGAGTACTGAACCTTTGATTGTATGAATATCTAGTATATATTCAGTGAAACTAAAAAGAAAAAAATGAATAAGCTAGAGATTTGTGATATATGAATAGATACAACTAACAAACCTAAATTACCATCAGTGATCTAAACTGATGATCACCACAATTTTCAGTACCTTCTGTAAAAAGGGGGAAGAAAATATTTAATTCATTTTAAATTCCAATGAAAATGGTATAAATGATTATTTTAAAATTTTTGATGTTTGGTGGGATATTTTAATTGTTTGCAGAATTTATCCATGGGAAATGCCTAATTCTCTAGGAAAGTCAGATAAATTAGGCAATGCTGCACATAGAGCTCTTTATATTTGCCTTTTCTTCAAGTGAGCAAAGGTACAAGTGTTCACAGAAAGAAAAAATAAATGAAATAAAAATAAATAGAGCTACTCTTTTTAGGTGTGGAGGTTTTATGACAAAAAGAAGCAGTAAAGTTCTTCCCTGTTGATGTTTATCTAGAAACAAATGCTATAGGATTTGGTTAAAACTTATTGTTTAGCAAACTTTGCTAGACAACGATAAATTTCACCACCCAGTTCTTCAGGTTCCATTTTTAAAGGCCTTTCTTGTTATATCCCACTAGCTGTGCCATAGTTTATAGTCTGTCAGTATTTCCATTATAAACATTGGTTTGGGGTGTTTCATAAATGCAAACACATTACAGCTTTACTGCTTTTCTTTTGGTTCTATAACTCAAGCAGCTCCACTTTTTAAAATGTTATTTTGTGGTCCTGAAAAGATATGAACCTGAATTTACTTTCTATTAAACATGAAAAGCAAAAAAAAAAAAAACCATAAAAATAACCAGCACAAGTTTTACCTTCTTAGCTTTTAAAATTGGTTTAATGTACATATTTGTATTACAATTAGTCACAATTACTAAATCTAGTTTGGTTTAGAAGAAAAACTTTAACAGGAGAGAAAGAGGCTTTTGAAAATGGAAATACGGAATGTTTGCCTTAATCTGCAACCATCCCTTATTATGAATTGTAGCATGTGAATAAGGTCCATTTCTTTATATTTGAAGAATAAAATATAGTGTCACAGAGGTGTGATCACAACCTTAATTTCACCATTTTTGTCTTTTCTTCCTCACATTTTTCATCCATGTGACAACAAAGAAAGTTTGACACCTAGCAATTAGCATCATAGAATAATAGATTTCAAGTTGGAAGGGACCTTGGAGGTCATCTAGTCCAAATCCATTGTGTAACAAATGCAGAAATAAAGACCCAGTAATTATAAGCAATTTAGCTTCATTATTAGTAAATGGGAGAAAAGAGATTTGAATCCTGATCCTTTAACTCCAAAGTCAGTACTCAAAAATTATCATATAGTCAGCAAAGTTTTTTTTAATAGAAAAGTCTTAATAGAAAAGGAGTGACATATACAGTTATTGTATACTGTTCAAAGGATCCCAGATACAATACTTTCTGACTAAAGAAATAAATGGATAAATGAATGGATAGATAGGAAAACAAATAAACAAATAAAATGAATAGGGAAACAACTTTTAAGCTGATTTAGGATTTAGCACAATGGTGCCATTTTCCAGGTGTTATCCTTTTATTATAGCCAAAACAAGATGTTAAGATTCTGTCTGTAAATCTATTGGCAAGTGCTGAAATTGTAAATGGTAGAAGTGAGAAGCAGAGAACTATCCTTATCCTTATATGAGAAACAGAAAGTTCAACCCACCTATTTCTTCAAAGGTCATCTTTTGATTATTTTGCATCAGTCTTTACAGGAGAGTGAGCTATGAATCTTTGTGATTAATAATTACATCATTATTTTGTGAACCGGTACAACTTAACAAATGTACTGTCATTTGATAAATGTGTATTAAAATCTTATTCTTTAATAAGGAATATCTACTCTCCAAGTCTAATCTTTTATTTCCTAAATTTTCTTTTCTATTCATCATCATAATAGTTGCCTTTACCGCTACCACCACAATCATCACCATCGACATGTTTGTCTAACCAGGTCTTGTTGCTTAATGGTTTAATTATTTTAAGAAGTCAATCAGAAAAAATGGTAATTCACTGCATGTTGTTCACTCAGGAAGCATATGCTTATGAAAAACATCATACAAATCATAAGAAAAAGTCATAGGAAGATGATGGAGATATTATGTGGATCCAACATTTAGGAAAACTGGTAAGAAGAGCAGATGAATGACAGTGAAAGAAAGGCAGAGAGAAATGGGCAAAGTTTATGTGTTTCTAGAATACAGGAGGTAAAACCTAGTATTAATCAGTTATATGAGAAAAAAACAAAAAACAAAACCAAGTTCAGTCAAAGCAGTGAAAGGGTCTAGAGGAGCAAGTAGATAGGAGTTAGATAAACACAGCAAATGGTTCAAAATTTAGCTTTACTTCAGTATAAGATACATGGAAATATTCCTACCTTTATTCTTAAGCAGATAACTATGCCATTCAATCAAATTTAAAAAAAAAGTTTTGAAATTACTTATTTACTAGTTCAAATTAAAATTTTCAACATGAGATTTAGTTGTTCTATGAGCAATTATAGTAAAACTCAACAATAACAGGGTATACTTATACATTCCTAGTGGCATGGGAAACTAATGCAGTCTCACAAAAGAAATCTGACAGTATATGACAAGCTTCATAATACTGATTATCTATTTTAACACATCAATCAATAAATGAGCATTTATTAAGGGTTTACTATGGGCCAAGAATAGTGCTCCCATTATTACATCCCTAAGAATTTAGTTCAAATTAAAAAGTACTATTTGTCCAAAGATGTCTATAGCTTTCTTATTTGTAAGGGGGGGAGAAGAAAATAACATATTCAATATTTTGGAAGAACCTTAAAAAGCTGTAGCATACTAATTCAATGAAGTATATTGCTATAGTTGTGTGTGGTTGTGGTTTGTCCTTCATTCTCAAAAAGGACCATGAAATCAGGGAGATGATGACATAACTTGTGATTGATTTTGATTTGAATGAGGGAGGCCTGGGCAAAGTCACCAGCCTCACTTTCTCCTCCAGAGTTATCTGGGAACACTGGCCAGATATCAATCAGGATAACTGGAGATGTCCCAGGATTTAGTGGATGACCTTGGCCCTTTTAAACTAAGGTCTTTGCAAATTCTCACTTTGAGTGAGGCAATGCCATTTACAGAACAGGTCTCTTTAAGATGATAATGATGAATACTATGAGGAAATGCACATAAATATAAAATAAAATAAATAAAATAAAATAAAAAATATAAAATAAAAGAATAGGCATATTTGTGAGAAATATGCAATGATATAACTTACATAACTCAAGTATAACTTAAGATAACAGAAAGCTCATAGTGGATTTTAGAGAGCATTATTGATAAGGTGATATTCATATTGGCATTTTTTTTCATAATTTGAATGTATATTGACTCAAATACAATACACGATATTTTTGTCACCTAAAGCTAAGTTCATAACAAAATCACATTAAAGTACGTGTAAAAATCATAAATGTTAGAGCAGATGTGGGAATACTGGGATACCAATGAACTGTTGGTGGAGTTGTGAATTGATCCAATTATTCTGGAGAACAATTTGGAACAATGCCCAAAGGGCAATCAAACTATTTATACTCTTTGACCTAGCAATGTTACTGTTAAATTTATTTCACAAAGACAAAACAAGGAAAAGAAGCTTTCTGTACAAAAATATGAGTAGCAGCTCTTTTTGTGGTAGCTAAGAACTGGAAATCAAGAGGATGCCCATCAATTGAGAATTGCCTAAAGAAACTATGGTGTGATTGTGATGGAATATTATTGTCCTATAAAAAATGACAAGGAGATACATTTCAGAAAAACCTGGAAAGATGTAAAAGAACTCATATAAAGTGAAGTGAGCAGAACCATGAGAAAATTGTACATAGTAGCAGCAATATCGTATAAGGAAAAACTGTGAATGACGTAGCTATTCTCAGCAAGACAATGATTTCAGACAATCCCAAAGAACTTATGATGAAGCATACTATCCACATTCAGAGAAAGAACTGGTACTGTCTGAATACAAACTGAAGCATGCTGTTTTTCAATATATTTATTCTTTTTTGTTTAAATTTGAGTCTTCTTGGAAAAAGTGATTAATGTGCAAATATTTTACGTTATTGCACATTTATAACCTGTATTGGATTGCTTATTGTATTAGGGGGAGGGAAAGGAAGGAGGGATAAAATTTGGAAATCATTTTTTAAGTTAAAAAATTTAAAATATAATTGGGAAAATAAAATATTAAGTTTTAAAAAAGCAAACATCTAGAGCCAAGATGGTGGCTGGAAAGCAGGGACTTGCTTAAGTTCTCTGCCAGGTCCCTTCAAACACTTGTAAATAATGGCTCTGAAAAAATTATAGAGGTGCAGAACCCACAAAATAGAAGAAGGAAGCAGGGCTCCAGCCCAGGAAAGCCTAGATGGTCACAGGGAAAGGTCTATTGCACGGAGCTGGGAGCGGAGCAGAGCACAGCCCAGAGTGGTCCATGCCAGGACCAAGGGAGACTGGGAGCTTGGCAGAACAGGCCATAGACACCTGAGTCATTGAGCTGTGGAAGTTACCAGACTTCTCAGCCCACAAACACTGAAGACAACAGAGCAGGTTAGTGGAAAACCTGCTGAATATGAGTGAAAGGAGTGTGCAGTCAGTCCCAGCCCCACAGCAGTGGAAGTGGTGCAGCTCTGGAATTGCTTCCAGAGCTCCAGCTGTGGTGGCTTCCAGCCCCAGGCTCACCCATTGGGAGGAATTAAGTGGCAGATCAGACCAGAAGGGCAGAGCTTGTTTGGATCTGGGTTGCAGTCCTGGTTGGTGGTTCTTGGGTGAGGAGGAGTGCTGCTGTGGCATAGCTTGCTGTGTAGAAATAGCTCTGAAATCAACAGTGCAACACCTCAAGCTTGGGAAAAAGTACTCTCTACTCTAGGAGCAGTCATACCCTGATAAAAAACTCAAGGGTCAAGTAGTTGGCCAGGCAGTGAAAACACACTCAGATTCAGACTCAGACTTTATAATCTTTTTTTTTTGGTGACAAAGAAGATCAAAACATACAGCCAGAAGAAGTAAAAAAAGTCAAAGAGCCTACATCAAACGCCTCCAAGAAAAATATGAAATTGGTCTCAGACCATGGAAGAGCTCAAAAAGGATTTGGAAAAGCAAGTAAGAGAGTAGAGGAAAAATTGGGAAGAGAAATGAGAGGGGTGCAAGAAAACCATGAAAAACAAGTCAATGACTTGCTAAAGGAGATCCAAAAAATGCTGAAAAAATAACACCTTAAAAAGTAGACTAACTCAAATGGCAAAAGAGCTCCAAAAAGCCAATAAGGAGATGAATGCCTTGAAAGGCAGAATTATCCAAATGGAAAAGGAGGTCCAAAATACCACTGAACAAAATACTACCTTAAAAATTAGATTGGAGCAAGTATAATCTAGTGACTTTATGAGAAATCAAGATGGTATAAAACAGAACCAAAGGAATGAAAAAATGGAGGACAATGTGAAATATCTCATTGGAAAAACCATTGATGTAGAGAATAGATCCAGGAGAGATAATTTAAAAATTATTGGACTACCTGAAAGCCATGATGAAAAAAAGAGCCTAGACATCATCTTTCAAGAAATTATGAAGAAATACTGCCTTGGTATTCTAGAGTCAGAAGGTAAAATAGAACTTGAAAGAATCCACTTATTGCCCCTTGAAAAAGATCCCAAAAGGAAAACTACTAGGAATATTGTTGCCAAATCCCAGAGTTCCCAGGTCAAGGAGACAATGCTGCAAGCTGCCAGAAAGAAACAATTTGAGCATTGTGGCAACACAATCAAGATAACACAAAACCTAGCAGCTTCTACATTAAGGGATCGAAGGGATTGGAATATGATATTCCAGAGGTCAAAGGAGTTAGGATTAAAACAAAGAATCACCTACCCAGAAAAATTGAGTATAATGTTCCAAGGCAAAATATGGATTTTCAATAAAATAAGAGGGCTTTCAAGCTTTCTCAGTGAAGAGACCAGAACTGAATAGAAAATTTGACTTTCAAACACAAGAATCAAGAGAAGCATGAAAAGGTAAACAAGAAAGAGAAATCACAAGGGACTTACTAAAGTGGAACTGTTTTGTTTACATTCCTACATGAAAAGATGATGTGTGTAATTCATGAGACCTTTCTAAGTATTAGGGTAGTTGAAGGGAATATACATGTATATAGACAGAGGACACAAGGTGAGTTGAATATGAAAGGATGATATCTAAAAATATTAAATAAAATTAAGGGGTGAGAGAGGACTATATTGAGAGTGGGAGAAAGGGAGAAAGAGAATGGGGTAAATTATCTCACATAAAAGTGGCAAGAAAAAGCAGTTCATTGGAAGGAAAGAGGGGGCAAGTGAGGGGGAATGAGTGAATCTTGCTCTCCTCAGATTTGACTTGAGGAGGGAATAACATACATAATCAATTGGGCATCTTACACTACATGAAAGTAGGGGGAAGGGCATAAAAAAGGGGAGATGATAGAAGGGAGGGCAGATGGGGGAAGAAGTAATCAAAAGCAAATGCTTTTGAAAAGGTACAGGGTCAAGGGAGAAAACTGAATAAAGAGGGTTAGGATAGGATGGTGGGAAATATAGTTTGTCTTTCACAACATGAGTATTTATCAGAGTGTTTTGCATAATGATACATGTGTGGCCTATTTTTAATTCCTTGCCTTCTTAGGGAGAGTGTTTGGGGAGGGAAGAGGGGAGTGAATATGGAACTTAAAGTTTTAAAAGCAGATGCTCAAAAAAAGTTGTATGTGCATGCAACTGGGAAATAAGATATAGAGTCAATGGGACATAGAAATCTATCTTGCCCTACAATAAAGTAAGGTGAAAAGGAATGGGGGGGAGTGGGGTGACAGAAGGGAGGGCTAACTGGGGAATGGGGAAATCAGAATATACACCATCTTGTAATGGGTGGGAGGGTAGAAATGGGGAGAAAATATGTAACTCAATGTCTTGTGGAGCTCAATGCTGAAAACAAAAAATTAAATAATAAAGTGTGGAATGTTTTTTAGAAAAGCAAACATCTAAACATATTAGCAAGTTGTATAACTGATGAAAAAATAGAAAAATAACATTGGCAGACTTCAGATGAATAAATGGTAAACTTTGGATCTGGTACAAAATAAGCATGATTATTCACATTTATTTAGTGCTTTATGATTGACAAATCAGTTTTTAAAAAATTGAACATATAATTTTATTGAAAACATATGGTTTTTCTGTTATTACAAACATATTCCAATCTTGATAAAGATGAAAATATAGTAGATGTGTGCGACCAGGCTGAAATAGCCCATTGGCATTGGCTGAGGAGATTTTGTATCTCTTTTCTGTTCTAACTTAAAAGAAGCAAAGAAGATAAAGAATCATAAGGACAATGCTATAAGTAATATAAACATGGTAAGTAATAGACTTCTGTGAGTAGCAGAAGGCAGTCCTATATAACAGTGTTTGGCAACAAATGAGGGTAAATATCTAATTTAGAAAAAAAGTCTGTCTAGAAAGACAGTTGCAGCAATCCCAGAATGCAGAAATACCGAAAATATCCAAGGCTATAGAGCTAAAAGAACTTGAAAACACTGAAGCTTTGATGGAGTAAAGGGCCTGTTGAAACCACATAATCCTAGATTTTTTTTTCTATTTTGGTGTACTTCATATACCAGCTGTTTCTGACTCTGAAGGAACAGCATACAGGGTGACTATTCAATGAAGCTGCAAATATACCAGAGTTTTAGTGAGAAATGCTTCTTGGTTGGAAAGTAAATCTTTATCCTTATTTCAAAGTATTTTTGTTTTAACTGATGTCTCCCTAACAGATTTCTTGTTTTAAATGATTTCTCTATTTCCAGTATCTCTTGGGAATTATTTAACTTGGAATTTTTTTGAAATAAAAACTTATTGAAATAAAATAAAAATGCCAATACATATATATTTATATAACATAAAGTTACAATTTATACTATATAAAAATGTTAAGTTGCCAGTGATGTTAATGACTTTTTAAATTTATATTTTAGGTAAATGAGCATTAAGATGGGAATCAAGAGATCTCAATTCAAGAGCCAGTTCTGTCACTAACAAGCTACGTGACCTTGACTAAGTCACTTCACTCCTCTAGGAAGAAATTTTGTCATTGAAAACAAAAACAAGCCTGATGGACTGAAATAAGATGATCTCAAAGTTCCATTCTGCCTCTAAATCCATAATTCACATGTTTCTCCTAAAATTCTATGACTATTTAGTTAACCAAAAGAGTAACAAGTTGATACATTTACTCCATTAAAGGTGAATTTTTTTTCATTTTGGGTACACATAAACTGTAATTACATCACATACCACATATTTCCTATCTGTCCCTAAGATAAATATTTAGTCACAGGGAGCAATCCTTGTTAAGACAAGGACTGTTATACCCCCAGACCTTCATTCAACTGCAAAGGTAATAATGGGCAAGTCATCCTAAATGAAGCAGAAAGGCATTCGAATTACCTCTATGGCTCTAGTGGGGTCAGCAAAGCTATATCCCCTCCCCTGATTTAGTCCTGTTATCAACCTGTCCCCATAACTTATAATCCTGGCTAAAAACCCTTCACTGGGGCTTCAGGCTTAGCCTCTTAAACAGCCAACAATACTAAAAACTGAGAAAAGAAAATCCTTAGCCCCAGAAACCTTGGAATTTTCATGATTCAACATGAGAAATGGATGCAGGTTTATCAAAAATGATCCCAAAGACAATACACTAGAATCTATCTAGTCTTTGCACCCTAAGAATGATGAGATCTTTCCATTAGGCTTGTGGCTGTGTCTTCTTCATTTTTTTCTAGAATATGAAATCCTTAAACCCAGGGAATGTTCTTCTTTTCTGTTTGTAACTGTAGTGCTTTACATGGAGCAAGTGTTCAATACATGAATTATTCATATCCAGTGACAGATACCATGATTTTAGAAGTTATTTTGATTTGATTTGCTATTTTTTAAATCATCATTTATTTATTTAATATTTTTAGTTTTCAGCATTAATTTTCACAAGAGTTTGAATTACAGATTTTCTCCCCATTTCTAACCTCCCCCCACTCCAAGATGGCATATGTTCTGATTACCCCGTTCCCCAGTTCACCCTCCCTTCTGTCATCCCACTCCCCCCAACCCCTTTTCCCTTACTTTCTTGTAGGGCAAGACAGATTTTTATGCCCCATTGCCTGTATATCTTACTTCCTAGTTGCATGCAAAAACTTTGTCTTTGAATATCTGCTTTTAAAACTTTGAGTTCCAAATTCTCTCCCCTTTTCCCTCCCTACCCACCCTCCCTAAGAAGGAAAGCAATTCAACACAGGCCACATGGGTATCATTATGCAAAACACTTCCACAATACTCATGTTGTGAAAGACTAAATATATTTTGCTCTTTCCTATCCTATCCCCCTTTATCTAATTTTCTCCCTTGACCCTGCCCCTTTTCAAATGTGTTTGCTTTAGATTACCTCCTCGCCCATCTGCCCTCCCTTCTATCATCCCCCCTTTTTTGTCTCCTACCTCCTTCTTTCCTGTGGGGTAAGATACCTAATTGAGTGTGTATGTTATTCCCTCCTCAATTCAAATTTGATGAGAGCAAGATTCACTCATTCCCCCTCACCTGCCCCCTCTTCCCTCCCAACAGAACTGCTTTTTCTTGGCTCTTTTATGTGAAATAATTTACCCCATCCAATCTCTCCCTTTTGCCCTCTGTCAATATATTCCTCTCTCATCCCTTAATGTCATTTTACTTTTTTTTAGATATCATCTCTTCATATTCAACTCAACCTGTGCTCTCTGTCTATAGATATATACACACACACACATATGTATATACATATATAGATACATATCTATGTATATATATATATATATGTGTGTATATATATGTATATATATGGATATGTACACATACACATATGTATATTCCCTTCAGCTACCCTAATACTGAGGTGTCACTAATTATACACATCATCTTTCCATGTAGGAATGTAAACAAAACAGTTAGACTTCAGTAAGTCCCTTATGATTCCTCTTTCTTGATTACCTTTCCATGCTTCTCTTGATTCTTGAGATTGTAAGTCAAGTTTTCTATTCAATTCTGGTCTTTTCACATAGAAAGCTTCAAAGTCCTCTTATTTTATTGAAAGTCCAGATTTTTCCTTGGAGCATGATACTCAGTTTTGCTGGGTAGGTGATTCTTGGTTTTAATCCTAGCTCCATTGACCTCCGCAATATCATATTCCAAGCCCTTCGATCCTTTAATTTAGAAGTTGCTAGATCTTGTGTTATCTTGATTGTGTTTCCACAGTACTCAAATTGTTTCTTTCTGGCTGCTTGCTGTATTTTCTCCTTGACCTGGGAACTCAGGAATTTGGCAACAATATTCCTAGGAGTTTCCTTTTTGAGATCTTTTTTAGGAGGAGATCAGTGGATTCTTTCAATTTCTATTTTACCCTCTTGCTCTAGGATATCAGGGCAGTTCTCCTTGATAATTTCTTGAAAGATGATATCTAGGCTTTATTTTTGACCATGGCTTTCAAGTAGTCCAATAATTTTTAAATTATCTCTCCTGCATCTATTTTCCAGGTCAGTGGTTTTTCCAATGAGGTATTTGACATTGTCTTCCAGTTTTTCATTCCTTTGGTTCTGTTTTATAACATCTTGATTTCTCATAAAGTCACTAGCTTCCATTTGCTCCAGTCTAAATTTTAAGGTAGTATTTTCTTCAGTGGTCTTTTGGACCTTCTTTTCCATTTGGCTAATTTGGCCTTTCATGGCACTCTTCTCCTCATCGGCTTTTTGGTTCTCTTTTGCCATTTGAGTTACTCTATTTTTTAAGGTGTTACTTTCTTCAGTATTTTTGGATATCCTTTAGCGAGTCATTGACTTGTTTTTCATGGTTTTCTTGCACCCCACTCATTTCTCTTCCCAATTTTTCTTCTACTTCTCTGACTTGCTTTTCCAAATCCTTTTTGAGCTCTTCCATGGCCTGAGACCAGTTCATGTTTTTTCCTGGAGGCTTTTGATGTTGACTCTTTGACTTTGTTGACTTCTTTTGGCTGTATGTTTTGGTCTTCTTTGTCACCAAAGAAAGATTCCAAAGTCTGAGTCTGAATCTGAGTGTGTTTTCACTGCCTGGCCATGTTCCCAGCCAAGTACTTGACCCTTGAGTTTTTTGTCAAGGTATGATGGCTTGTAGAGCAGAAAGTATTTTGTTGCAAGCTTAAGGTGTTGTGCTGTTGTTTTCAGAGCTATTTCTACACAGCAAGCTCTGCCACAGCAGTGCTCCTCCTCCCCCAAGAACAGCAAACTTGGACCATGACTCAGATCTTAAGCTAGCCCTGCACTCCCATTCCTATCCACCACTTTATTCCTCCCACCAGGTGGGCCTGGGGGCAGAAGCAACTGCAGCTGTAGTTCTGTCCTCACAGCTGTACCACCTCCACTGCCCTCAGGGCAATAGCTGAACTGGGAACTCCTTTCACTCTGTCCCCTCAGCTTTTCACAGTACCCTTCTCTGTTGTCTTTGGTGTTTGTGGGTTGAGAAGCTCATTGATTCAGTGTTCTAGGGCCTGTTCCAGCGGCTCCTGATCTGGTTGGTCTGGGTGCCACCCACGCTGGGCTCTGCTCTGATCCACTTCACGCTTCATGGGATAGACCTTACCCAGAGACCATCCAGGCTGCCCTGGGCTGGACCCCTGCTTCCCTCTGCTATTCCGTGGGTTCTGCAGCTCCAGAATTTGTTCAGAGCCATTTTTATAAGTTTTTGGAGGGACCTGTGGGGGGGGGGAACTCACAAACAAGTCCTTGCTTTCCAGCTGCCATCTTGGCTCTGCCCACTTATTTACTATTTATAAGATTGTATAGTTTATATTTTTAAAAGTTAAATCAACTGATATTTTTTAAATACTTTTCTTTTAAAAATGACTGGTTGGTGGTTTTATTGCTTTGTTTCATAATTATTCCATATAAAAGGAAAGTCAATTTCTCATCATTTTGCTATAACTCACCTGATTCCACCATGCTGAAAATAAAATAAGAAAAGAGACTAAAATGATTTTGACATACTTTAATATCCTAAGAAGGTTAGAAATAAAATATATTAAAACACTGACTAAATGCCTATTGGAAAAGAAGATCAGGAAATTAATCCCTCTTCTCCCCAGCTAGAGTCTTCATGAAATAAGTTCCATACAAATAAATGATAGGTAAGAATATATCATGCTTTAGAAGCATTGTTTATTTCCCATAGTGCAACCTAAAAAACACTGAATCTGAAGTAAAAAAACAATAGGGTTCAGTTCCTATCTCCAACAGTTAACTACTTATACAACTTTGGGCAAGTGTATTAGCTTCTTTGGTAGTCCTTAGTTTTAGGGATCTAAACTAAATGGTCTCTCTATTATTTTTGAACTCTGGTAGAAATGAACATTCCTTAGATTCATTCTTAGAATTTCATCAAGAATATATAAATTTACTGCAAGTAAACGCTTGCTTTTCCTTGCTCTGTTGCTTTACCAAACAGTAGGAGGCATTTCACAAAGTAACCACCAATGAAAGCAAATTCACTAAGACAATAGGAAAATTTAAAAAAAATAAATTATTTGCTAAATAACTTAAGGCATTGCAATATAACAACAAAGGCAAACAAACACAAAGTTAAAAGCATATTGATTTTTTTTTTCTTTTCTTAGATCACTGTCTTCTTGCTAAAAGCAATCAGGTATAAGTTATTAATAATGAGACTCAAAAAAGGCCTGGCTTTCTTTTCATTTCAATGCAAAGTATCTTTCTAAATGAACTATGACTTCTTATAGGTACCTCCCCCTACCATTTCCTTTGATGTCTCCTGCTTTCATAACCCTAGTATTTGTTTTTGTTTTTCCTGCCCTCCTATTCATCTTACTACATGTCACACAAGGGCAAAGCACTACTGTTAAGAGAGTACTATAAACTGTCATGAATTCTGTGATATATTAATACCATATTCTACTTTTTGACAAACTTCAAGAAATTAATATATATATATATATATATATATATACATATATATATATATATGTATGTATAAAATTTATTTATCTTGCCACTGGATGGTGAACCTTGGTAGCTTGTAACTTAAGGTGTTTCCCTTTTCTAAGGTAGAGTTTACAGAAATTTTGAAAATGTATGCCTCTACTACATTAAAAATCTAATATTATTAATTCAAAACATTATCATAAAGTAATATGAAAGGCAATTACAAGTTACCTAATTAAAAGTCCTTTATGTTCATCTACCAAGGGCACTGATAACCACCTCTTTGATCCTGTTACATAATAATAGCAGGTTCTGATAGTCTCATGCTCAGCCTTGAAGTTAAGTGAGACATAAATTCTCTCTGTTTTTCAGAGAGCAGATTACCTTTGTTCTTTAACTCTTTCATTTCATAGGTGGCACAGTTTGCCTCATTAGCTAGAAATGTCATTTGTATAGATTGATCCCATTAGTCTTGTTACTCAGTCCCTACTTGTTAGGAAGGAATACAACCTCCCTCCCTTTGTATTGAGCTTCAGTGGACCTAATTATGGAAACATGGTAGTGGCATTGTTCATACAATTATAGTTAACTGTACTCAGGCTTTACTCATGATTTTAGAAGAAAAAAATTAAAAATAGATTAATAAAATATTTTGCATTAAAAGTACTACTGAGCAGGCTGCTTGATCTGCTTGCCTCAAGTCATCCCCCACTGTGAATCATGTTTGTCAGCTCCCCAAGTGATTTTCCTAAAGTGTAGTCTGATTGTTTCACTTCTCTATTCAATAAAGTCTTCTAGCTCCCTATTACCTATGGGAACAAATATAAAGTTCTCTATTTGGAATTAAAATCTCTTCACAACCTGGACTTTTCCGATATTTCCAGTTGTCTTTCACTTAACTCCTTACCATATACTCTACGCTCTAGCTACACTGGTTTTCTGCTTTTATTTGAACATTACGCTCCATTTCCCTGATCTCCATACCTTAAAACTCTCCCTCATCCCTTCTTTATCTTGGCTTTCCTGACCTTTTTCATGACCCAGCTCAAATACTGTATTTGCAAGATCACTTCTCCTCATTCCCAGTGCTAGTTTCTTACTTCTGAGATTGCGTTGCATTTATATTGCATTGTCTTTTTTGTTCATAGTTTCTTGCATGTTGTTTCCCATTAGAATGGGAGTTCCTTAAGGATAAATATTATGTCTTTGCCTTTGTTGTAACCTCAGCACTTAGCACAGTGCCTGTCCCATAATAAACTTTTTGACACAGTGACTTTTTGTTCTCAGATTCTTCTAACTCAGACAGCCAAAAGCAAATTATTAAGGCATGCTTCAGACACAGAAGTTTTTCTTAAACAAGCTGCTATTGGATTGAGCCTTGGTGATTTCTCAGGAAAGGAGGGAGAATACTTCAGGGGCCAGAGACAGCCTAAGAAAAGGCATAGGAGCTGGATTGCTGCGCAAATTCAAGTAGGCCAGTTTTGTGCATTGAAAGACAGAATGAAGGGAATGATAAAGGGAAATAATTAGCCTGAAAAGATAAGATGGAGCCAGATTGTGAAGGGTTTAAAATGGAACATAGAACATCTTATATTTGATCTTAGTGATAATGAAACTTTGAGAGTGACATGGTCAAAGTTGTATCTTTGGAATATCAATTTGGTAACAGAATGGATGAGGGATGGAATAAAAAAAAAGGTTAGATACAGAGAAATCTAATTATGATGTGTAATAATCCAGGCCAGAGGTGAGGAGAGACCCATGATTGGACAGAAGAGAATAGATTCTAGACTTGTTGCAGAGGTAGAATAAAAGAGAATTTGCAACCACCTGGATATGGGTGAGAGGAGTGGGCTGAAAATAAAGAGTTGAGGATGACTCATAGTTTGAGAACCAGAGGGATGAGAAGAATGGTAGTGTCTTTGAATGATATAAAAATAGAAATAGTATATTTAGGAGGAAAGATAGAGAGTCATTTTGTACATGTTGAATTTGAAATACTTGTGCTATGTCCTAAGTAGAGATTTGTAGGAGATTGCTGGAGATGCATAGAGATAACAAATTTTCTATTCTGTCAGTCTTCTCAGAAGTCTAAGAGTTATTCTCAGTTCCAGCTAAAAGTCCAACTTCTAGGGGAATCCTTTCCCAATCCTTCCTAATTCCAAGGCCTTCCCTCTGTTAGCTATTCCCTATTTAACCTGCATTTAGCTTGTTTGTACATTTTGTCTGTTTTTTTTTCCTCACTAGAGTTATGAGCTCCTCAAGGATAAGGACTGTCTTTTGACTTTCTTTGTAACCAGAGCATCTAGGACAGTGCCTAACTGATAGCAAGCACTTAATATATGCTTATTGACTGACTGTGAAAATGACCTTTGTATCCTTGAGATTTGATGTGATCACTGAGAGAGAGAACAGAAGAGAAAAGAAGAAGAGAAAGGAAGAGAGGACAGGGGAAGAGAGAAGAGGAAGCAAGAGGAGAGAAGAGGGCCTGAGATATTTGTATACTCATGCATAAAGGAAAGAGCATGGATGATGAGCATGTTAAGTACACTGAGAATGATCAGTCAGATGGGTAGGAGGAAAAATATGATGGGGCAGTGTCAAAATAAACCAGGGAGGAGAGTTCAGTCAGAAGGAAGGAGTGGCCTCCAGTGCCAAAGTCTAGGAAAATATCAGAGGATGACATCTGAAAATAATATGTTTGGTTCAGCAAGAAATATATTATTTATCCCAGGGTCCAAAATTATGTTTCACCAATCTGCTGTGTATGTATGTGCACATATATATGTAAATTTGTTTGTGTATTTGTGTATGTATGTATATAGATATAGATATGCACTAGAATTGCTGATGTTTCCTAAAACCTTCCTTACTATTTTGTCAGTAAACCCAATCTATCATAGGTACCCAGTACCTACTTGTTCTATTTGTTTCCAGCCTTTCGTTTCAGGTATTGTTTAGGGATTCCTAGACTGAAATATACAATTGGCATTTAGGATGTATTCTACAAATAAGGTTGTCTATATCCTCCCCGGAATTCAAGAAGAAAAAAAAAAACATTGCTTGCTTTCTTCTCTGACACTAAAATCTGAGTTATAAGTAGGCGCAATTGTTCTCAGGGAAAGGAAGGGAGGATAGGAGTGTCTGAAAGAGCAGAACTGGATATTGGGTCAGGAGCTCTCCTAGAAGCATACCCTGGATTCTAAGCTACAGAAGAGCTGTTTTTTTCAGTATGATGTTGCTGGGAGAAGGAAATACACCTCAGGGTATACGCAATGTACCTCAGTGAACGCAGGTGGCATTCCATAAATTTAAGTACTCTAAAATAAACCTCCAATCACTCTGTCCTAGTTAGAGCTCTGGTAAAACTTAAACTGTTCCTAAAATGTAGCTGATTTGTTGCTTTCTTACTTCACATTTAGGTATAATTAGTAAGCTTTCAAGCTGAGGCCATGTATCTTCTACAATACCTCTACATTTTAAGTAACATTGGCTATGCCTTAAATAGTGTAGGAAAAAGCTGTGTTTTTCTGGTTTAATTATTTTTTTTATTACATTCCTTCCTTAGCCCCTCTGGTGTAATAAATAATACTCTTTATAATGTTTCCCATATATTTTCAGCTGACAGGATACATAACAAATAGAATAATGGAATATTATAAGTAAAAAGTACCTTAGAAATCAACTAACCAAAGTCACTCATTGCACAAATGAAGAAACTGAATCCCAGAGAAGAAAAATAATTTACCTATATATTCAATTGAATTTAACTCATTATATCATTTTTCATATATGTTATACTGTGGAATCTCTTCTTTAATAATGAAGAGGTAATGCTTTTCTTAACCAAAGAATATCCCTTCATATGTAACTTCATTCCCATCCCCTCCTATTTTGAAGCATAATTCCTTCCTGCCACGGCTATCATGCAAATGAAGGATTAACTTTGGCCTGTTTGATCCCATAATGGGGAAAACTAGGCACAATGAGTAAAAACTGTAAAGGAGGGCATAAAGGCTCAATGTCAGGAAGATAAGAATGCCTTGTATTAAAAGGTGAAGAGTTCCTCATACTTGGAAATCTTCAGGTATTGACTGGACAGTCATTAATCAAGTCCATATACTATGGCTATAGTTTCTGCATGGTTTAAGCTAGATAGGCCTTGAAATTTCCAACTTTTAATATGACTGCTCTTTCCTAATTTTTAATTTCTCACCCTTATCTATTGGTTCCTTCCATGTTGCCTACAAATATATCTAACTCTCCTCCATTATTAAAAAAAGAAAAACAACCTTTACTATAACTCATAAACCCAACTGTCATCACATATTCCTCCTCCTCTTTGCAGCTAAATTCCTTTAAAATGTTGACATAGTATCTCTACTTCCTCATCTCTCATCTGTCTTCTGACCTCATCACTCAAATGAAACTGCTCTTCCCAAAGGTTGGTCAGTCACTTCTGTCACGGTCAACTCTTAGTGACCCCATTTTGGGGTTTTCTTGTCAAAGATACTGGAGTGGTTTGCCAATTTCTTCTCCAGATCATTTTACAAATGAGCAATTGAGGCAAACAAAGTTAAGTAAGTTGCCCAGGGTCACACTGCTAGTAAATATCTGAGACCATATTTGAACTCATGAAGATGAGTCTTCCTGATTACAAGGTTAGTGCTCTATCCCAGCTGCCTATGTACCAATGGTACAAATGTCTTAATTGCTTCCTCCTTCTCCTCCTTATTCTACTACCACCACCACCACTGCTACTGCCATTGCCAAAACTGCCACCACTGCCACCATTGCCACTAGTACTACTACTACTACT
This sequence comes from Trichosurus vulpecula, assembly GCF_011100635.1. Classification (NCBI taxonomy): domain Eukaryota; kingdom Metazoa; phylum Chordata; class Mammalia; order Diprotodontia; family Phalangeridae; genus Trichosurus; species Trichosurus vulpecula. The sequence goes on along the minus strand of NC_050576.1, from coordinate 358,403,854 downwards.
ACTACTACTACTACCACTACTACTACTACTACTGCTGTTGCTGCTGCTGCTGCTGTTGATGCTGCAGTTCCTCCTCCTCTTCCTTCTCCTCCTTCTTCTTCTTCTACTACTACTACTACTACTACTACTACTACTACGCGTTTCTGAAGAACACTGAACTCTTATCGGTTTTGCCATATCCTACTCTGCTGAAAAGACATATTTTCATATGGAAGGAGGCCAAGTTTGAAAAAGCTAACTGCTACTGTATACTTGTATATCCTTACTGTGTTAGGGAAGTGTAATTATTTATTAAGCAACCACTAAATGAAATGCATTACACCAAATGCTAGAGCTATAAGGACAGAAACAAAACATCTCATACTCTTAAGTTTACTTCCAAATCTGCACATTTTGAACAGTATGTTTTCTGAGAGATTATTAAAATAATTTATGTTACCAACTCTTGAGTGTGAACTCTTTTATCATGTTTTCCAGAGTTGACTAGTAAGAAATGTTTTTTGTGACTTGTATGCTCTTGTCTTGATCTCAGTCACCTTTTCAGAATGAGAGGAGAAAATGTGTGAGTAATTGAGGTCATGGAGAGAAACTTCTTACCATTACTTTCTTCCTTCTTTACTTTGGAATAGCCAAGAAACAGCAGGGTCAGGGAAAAACAGTGGAAGTAGTCATGATCCCTGCCAGCCCTGATAACACACAACAGATAGAGTACCTGTGTGTAAGGGCTTCCAGCTGGAGGTTAAATGTAACCTTAATTAGGCAAACAGCTCCAGGAAGGCAGCAATGAGCCTTCTATGTCCACATTTTATTCTTAGTCTTACAAGTCTCTTTGCTGGTACTTTTTTTCTTTAGAAAAATGCACAGCCATGAACATCTGCATAAATACAATTACAGAACTTCATCTTTATAATACCAGAACTGAATATATAATTTTAGTCACAGATTAGTTGTCACTATTATGTATGCTATCCATAAAAGTGCACACTTTAATGACTTTCCTCACTTTCATTTCACATAATAATGCCCCGGCAGCTGTGGGCACTTCACCCAAACAACATTTGTAAGACCTTCCAGGAAAAGAATGTTATAGACTTAATATTTGTTATGTTTCTCTGGAGTAACTTTTTATAGGCTAGACAATTTGAATCACTACAATCTCAATAAATGTCATAATCGAGGACTGTGGTATGAGCATTATGTCATATCTAAAATATTTTGCACATGCTATAAGCTCCAATGTTTTAAGGCCATAATATTACTTTCTTTTCTTCATAATATTACTTTAATGTACTTAAGTATGTGCCATATGTTTTATACAGCACATAACATATATAATGTGAATATATGTACACATATATACATAATTTATTTATGTTTTATATGTTATACTTACTATAATTTTCTTTGGAGTCAGGAACTGTGATTTCATAGCTATAGGGAAGGCTAACAGTGAGTAACCTCCCTCTATCAATGTATAGTCTTAAGGAGCTACCAGTGCCATGGAAAAGTTAAATTACTCACCCATAATTTGAAACAATATAATAGATGATTTAATCCCAGGTCTTCCTGACAGGTTAGTTTCCTACTATGCTGAATTTTCCTGAATATTACCAGTCTGAAGAACTTGGGAAATCAAGTGGGTAAACCAAATAGTGTTGTATTATCTGCAAAGCATGAACAAAAGTGCTATTTTGCCTCAAATATTCAGAGACTTACGAGTGTTTTTTTGCTCTAATATTGAACCCAAACTAAGACAACATTGACATTAAAAAGCCTTCTGACAGCATTGGGGAGGAGGTGAGTTCAAAATAGGTCTCCTGACTCTACATCCCCAGTCTCTTCCTTGTCCATGATGTTTTGATCAATAATTCATAGAGGGAAAAGATGAGAGAGAGAGAGAGAGAGAGAGAGAGAGAGAGGAGAGAGAGAGAAGAGAGACAGGAGACAGAGAGACAGACACAGAGAGACAGAAACATAGAGACAGAGAGACAGACACAGACAGATGCAGAGGCAGACACAGACAGAAACAGAGAGACAGAGACAGAGAGAGACACACAGAGAGAGAGGTAATGAAAAGCATTGTACATATTGATGAGAGTTATGAGGCTTTGGAAAATTGGACACAAAACAGTAATTGTTCCATCAGGTTCCTTCTACCCAACATATTCCAATGTATTACTTTGCAAGAGAAAGTATCTTTAATTATCTTAAAGTTTAAACTATTGGTTTAAATGGACTAAAATTTTATAATTTACAGTATGTGGCCTTATTTAAAAACTCTGGCCATTTACCACTGGTTGATGTTTTGGTGTGAAATAGCTGCTATTATTCACCAGAACTTTTACAAATATATTTTGAAAACTTTTGAACTAATTCAAGCAATTTATTCTTTTCTTATACCAGTTTACCTGTTACAGATGGATGTAGAGGATTAAAGAAAGCTTTGTTTAAAAAAGTGCCTAGAATAAGTTGAAGCAAGCCCACTATATAAATCCCAGGCATTGTCAGAACTGATTGGATGATGAGTGGGGCGGGTGAAGGGGAAAAGTGGGGAAGGTAATCTCAGGATGGTGCCACTCTCCAGCAAGTCAATTTGCCATGTTAGGTAAATTAACTCTCCTAGGAAGCCAAATGAATGCACTATTTCTCTCATTCACCACATAAATAAAATAAAACCTCACTTGCAATCTCAGAGCTACCTTTGTAATTATTAAAATAACAGGTGATTGAAAAGAAAATAATTGTACTACGAGGTTGTGGATGATTGCCAGTCATTAATTACTTTCTAAATACTCATGATCCATCAAAAAGAGATGTTCTGGAAACATCACATCCTAGGAAAAATTTAAATTATGAATCATGTCCCCATTGAAAATTTTACTGAATTTAGCTAAAAAAAACATATAAAATAAGAAAAAGCTAATGTAAAATTATGGAGTTTATTTTTATATTTTAAATCAAGCTATCCATTTAAAAAACACACACAGACACACCATATTTATGTTTTCAGACATATCAATTTATGTTATTTTTGTTCTGAAGTGCCTTTTTTATTTCTTGATCACCAATTGGTTCAGTAAATGTCTCTATAGTTTTACTGTGAGTAATATAATTTCATAGCTACTTACTAAAATGAGCTTCTTTTCATTATTCTATAAAGCAAACATAAAACCTTATAAGCCATAATCAAATGATGAAATATATCTAAATAGATATAGATATAGACATTTATAGTAACCTCTGACTCAGGATTGACTGGCCACAAAACCCCACTGCATTTTTAGCTTTTCTCAGTTTGGGAAGAGAAGAACTAAAATGAAATGAGCTGTCAGATGGGGGTGAGGAGGGAATGAGAATTGCTGTTGTTTTTTTTTTTTTTCTGGTTGTGGCTGCTGTGTTTTCCATGCAAGGGCTATTTTGAGGAGGAAAAGGAGGAAAGGAGAGTTATCGGATATCCTATGGTAGCAGCACTTGGAAGAGGCTGATATTGTCAAATCTGTGAATCTTTCTTGTAAGACCATGAGAGATGACCTCTGTCTAATAGACAAGCTAGGAGGTACAAATAACTATATGCAAAAATGGGTCCTGACCTGTTCCAACAATATTTCTTTTGAGTTTTCTTAGATGTATTTATTATATAATACATTTTGCATATTTAATATGAGTTCTCATAAACATTTGCTTTGGTGGACTCCGGCGTGGTGGACGGTAATAGTTTTATGTTGCTGCGTATCTTTGTGGTATAAAAGTGCAATGGAAGTGATGAAGGAGATAAGGGTATTGCTGGCACAGGGCTAGTTACAACCCAAACCATTGTTAAAGAATGAGCTATTTTATAACTATCCTTCTAAGTGTAGAATCATTATGAATAAACCCACCTCTTATACATGAGTCATGTTTGCATATAGATGACATAGATATTGTAAAGCACATGGATATACATATAAGTAGAATGATATTTAAATTCCAGCATCCAAAAGAAAGAGTGATGATTTAATATTCCTTCTCCCAAATGCATATGAATAATTGCAAATGATTAAACAAGAATGCAGGGGCAGCTAGGTGGCGCACTGAGTAGAGCACCGGCCCTGGAGTCAGGAGGACCTGAGATCAAAATATTCCAAATCCAATCATGAAGAGTCACACATCACAAATGACTCAACAAGAACAACATAGACAACAAACCCTCCTTAAATGTCTCATCACAGTATTAAAGTGACCCTGAGTTCTTAAAGGTTCTGCTAATAGATCAGAAACTGGCAAATTCTGCCAAATCCAACTTTCAATATACAACCTATCTACTATGTGATGTCACTTACTAAGGTGTTCTCCATCACTTTAAGGGTAAACAATGCATAAAACAGCAAATTAATCCTTCATTTGCAGGATTTGTGGATTTCTGAGGTGAGAGTGTTCATAGTGAAAACTGAAAAAATCTGTTCTCCACTAGTAAATATCCATATTTACTTAGGCATCAAATTATATGTTTTGCAGCCACCAAAAGCCACAAAACAATCTACAAATAATCAGGTGGAACACAGAATATGTAAAATGGACAGACTACCTCACACGAGAAATCACAAATAATTAACATAAGCATGCATATTTCTCTCTTTTTCTCGATTATATGTTAAAATTTTTATCATTTTTTTAAATTTTGGGTTTCACATTCTCTCCTCCCCTTGCTCACATCACCCTTCCTTCAGAAAACAAGCAATTTGATACAGATTGTATATCTGAAGTCATGCAAAACACATTTCCATATTAGCCATGTTTTAAAAGAAGACATCGAAACCCCCCCAAAAAAATAACAACAACAACAATAACTAAAGAAGACAAGAAAAGTAAAATTAAAAAAGTATACTGCTATTATCTCTATTCAGACTCCATCAGTTCTTTCCCTGAAAGTGGATAGCATTTTTCATCATAAATCCTGCAGAATTGTCTTGGATGATTGCACGATCAGAATAGCTGAGTCACTCACTGTTGAACATGGTGCAATATTGTTACTGTCTACAATGTTCTCCTGCTTCTGTATCAGTTCAGAACTGACCAACATTACATTAGGGTTCCAATTTTTCCACATCCCCTCATTTACCTTTTCTCTCATATTAACTAATCTGATAGGCATTATATATTTTAACAGAAAGAAATCATTCAAATGTAAACTATACTAAAAACCAAATGCATATTTATTTTATTTCATTTTCACATTTATTTTCCACTTACAAAATTATTTTTCTGTTTGAAGATTATACTTTTGCCAATACTATTTTCTAGTTTTGAAAATACTGCCATTGAAATCACTGTTTCTCTCTGATAAATTTTCTTCATGATTTTTATTGTGCAGGGAGGGATCTGAATCTGTGATCGTGTGAAAACTGAAACTGTAATACTGGTGTAGGTCAACAATTTGCCTTCAGTTAGCAGTTTTAGAGTGTTATGGGGCACTGTCAGTTGTCCATGGTCACATAGCTAGTATGTGTGAAAATAAGAAATGAACCTAGATTGTTCTGATTTCAGAGCCAGCATTCTATCCACTATACCACATTACTTCAATTCTATATTCATATGGAAAATAAATAACTACTAATAAAATTTGAAAATGTTTTCAAGCTCAGAGAATTCACAAATGAATAAAAACCAATACGTTCAAATAATTGACTCGAAGAATGTCAAACTTGAACATCACCTTAACACCATCAAGCTAACAATTTCTTGTTATAGATAAGAGAAACTAGGCACAGAAAAATCACTGAATTTCAAAGGTAGAAGCAGCCTCGGGCATCATCTAGTAAAATCAAACCTCTAAGGAATCTCCTTTAGAGTGTAATAGAGGTTTGAGAACTTGCTGGCACTGTGGGAATTATAGTTTAGAATTATTCTTTCCCGGCTCTGAGGGCAGTTTTGGAGTGTGAGGATATTTAAAGGAGAAGGTTGATTTGAGCTCAAGAAATCTTAAAGAGACATTAGCAGTCTGTGAGAGAGAGACTAAAAGAAAAGGGGCATTCATTGCAAGAATTAAGCAGCAGAAGCAGGCTCATGTTACTCTATGGGATTCATCATTATTGCTGCTGTTACATTCTGGAAGCAAATAATCTTTCCTTTGTCTCTCTCATGAATTGTATCTCTTTAAGAACTCCTGAATTCAAAGATTATGAGAGTTCAAAGTACTCCCTAAACCTAGAGGAAATGGGTGCCCTCTGAACTACAAATCCCTGCAGGCTATTCAGTTGTCAAAAACCTATTACAACTTCATCATTCCTGTGTGGTCATGCTGCCTCCTTTTGAATGAATCCTGTAATGTAAGGCAGCCCATCTTACCTTCAGCTAGCCTATTTCACTTTTTTCCTTAATTATTCAATCTACACTAATACACAAAAAATATATTCTAATTCCTCATCCTAATGCAAAACATATACCAATCTCTTAAAACTCACCTGGAAACACAGTTGTCAGGAGTTCTCTCTGTCAAAATGGTTTGGTAGGATCTGAGCTAGAGATTATGACTGCTTTCTGAGATTACCTCTAGCTAAATATGCATAACTCATCAACAGAAACCTGGCCACTTAGATCTTGAACTCTTAGTCAATGCAAACCATAAAGTAAGTGCATTTAAAAAATGGCTTCTACATTAAGATAATGGAACTGAAGAAAATAGAGAAGGTGGTAACAATAAACAGGTTTAAGAAAATTGCTATACATTAATATAACTGTTTGCACTTTGCATGTGAAATTTGTAGCCATGATTTGCGAAGTACTCAGAATTACCCTCCGAACTAAATTAATGAATCTTAATATTTGGTGGCTTTGATGCAGTTAGTAGTTCATGATGAACCAGCTCTATTTGCACCTTCAATTTCCACTCCAAGTAGAGTGGAATAATATAGGGAACAGGTTTTGACTATTTCCCCTGGCCTTTTCTAGGTCTGTATCATTCACAATTTACCCAACTTTTCTCAGTCCATTCTTTAAAAGATGAAAAGAATAATATTTTTAGGATTTTCCTCAAAGGTATTTTGGGAAGAATAAGGGAAATACTATCGATAATCTACTTTGTAAGATTAATGTATCATATGGAAAATTAACTGTTATGAATATTAAACATGCATTGATTTTGACAAGCATTCCTTTAGACAAGCATTCTCTTCATTCCACTTCACATGTTTTCCATTTCAGTGGAAAAAATATTTTTTTCATCACAATAACATTTTCCTCCATTTCTATGTTTTTACTCCTATTATCTTCAATGTTTGAAACACAACACTTCTCTGTTTTTTCCCCCACATTTACTTCCATTGTTGAAATCCTTTCCATCTGTCAAGTTTCAAGAGCCACAATCTCCATGAAGTCTTCTCTTGTCCTGCCACTTGGAAGTGATTGCTTTGTTCTAGAAGCACTTGTGGCAATTTTTATCTCTCATGCTTTCATCATATTTTAAGCAATTTTATCTCTCATGCTTTCATTGTACTTCATTTATATCAGATATTTAAGTTGTTTTCTTTTTTATCCTATTAAATTGAAGTTCCTTAAAGTATAATTAGAATTATATAACAAATGAATTTGTTAGTTAAGTTAGCATACTCAGGTATGTAAATTCAGATATATTTATAAATAAAAATACATTATTTATTCATACATACATATCTATTAGTTTGAAATGGACATTGCATTTTATAAAATAAAATCTTTCAGTAAGGTTGTTAAATTTTTGTCTATCCCCTTACATGATTTTTTTAATCAATCAATGTTTGTCATACATACCATGTGTATGTGAAAGGTGGATTTCAAACTCCATATCCTTGATCACAGGAATTGCATGATTGCATATTGCTATTGACACATTTATGATTAATGCAAACTCTTTCCTTCAGGTATGTTGAACCTGTGTATAAAATGTCAATCGTTGGTTATTTCTCCATTTCTCTGTTTACTATTGAGAGAAGATGATTAAGATCACCAGAGAGAAAGCAGTAGTAACAGTTTATGGCAATTAGAATCATGGTTTTTGGAGCTATCATGGAACTTAATTATTTAATATGAATGCTCTCATTCTAGAAATGAGAAACCCAAGGCCTAGGGAAGGTAAATAATGTGCCCAGGGTCACAGATAACCAGGATTTGATCCCAGATTCTCTGACAGCAAAGAGACTACTCTTTCCATTGCATCATAATATTACATTTGATTTCTGTGTTATATTTATGTTTACTTCAATACTTTCAGATTCTGTGACAAAAGAATGCCAAAGCCACTCATAATTGTTAAGGATAAATCCATTACCCTCTGGACAACTTGGTTATGAGCCTCTTAATTTAGCCCAGCTGGTGCTCATTTCAGACATACTGATGAATAATTCCTTTTTAATGTTCTAGATTCCTTAGGATTTACCACAGATTGACCCCACTTGCTGTAGTCTTCAAGTACCTAGGTCAGTCTCCATGTCATGATTAAATGGGTCATCAGAGGAGGAATTCTGTGGAGAATTTATAGTTGTTGCAATTAATTGCTTCCTTATCTTTAAAAGGAGGAAGTTGGACTAGTTGGCATTTGAGATTACTTCCTGCTCTTATATTTATGATCCTAACCTAATAGACTAGCTTTCCTCAGTATGGCAGTTACAAATCCAGGCAATTATTCTCTCTTCTTTAGGAAGTCCTAAATCCTTTTGCCATTCTAGATCTCCAGAATCCATTGCCCAAGGGCACTAAGGTCCACCAACCAAACACAAGTATTGATTAATCATCAATGTGCTAATTGTACTCATAAAACTATTTTCTCAAGGAATCTGCTTTTAATTGGAGAGACAAGCTCACACATACAAATAGCATAAATTTAAAATGAATACATATAAGTATACCCACATTAACTGAACAAAAGACATTTTGAAAGGTAGCGAGGACACTCAGCTGGGATTAGCAAAGACATAAGTCAGAATACGGTGCTTGAGTTTCATATTAAACAAAGTTAAGGACACTACAAAGTGACGTTAGGGATGGGGAAATTCCAGGCATGTGGGATGGCCAGAGTAGATACATTGAAATGAAAAATGATAGTAAACATTGAGGTGGCAATTGGTATCGCTGTCCCTAAAGAATTTCTAATTTACTAGTTAAAATTCAAAAAGCAAACATGTTTAAATGAATATAAATAGCAAATAAGAGCCCTTTTGTATTGTACACTCTCTTAAGTTACAATGGAAGGAAGAGAAGAAGTTGGGTTGGGGTAGGAAGAAAAGGCTTAAAAGAGGAAGTAGGACTTGAATCTTAAACCATCTAAGATTTAAATAGGCTGAATAGAAGTAGGAGTCTTGCAATTGGAAGGGGAAAACAACATTAACAATGGTATACATTACTCAAGTCTCACATATGATATGAGTGAAGGTTGCTAGAGAAAAGTTATGAGCATATTTGTATATGCATATGCATACTAGAGTCAGATTAAGCATGGCACTGAAATAGTGTTGGAAGTATTTGGGATCACCTTAGGAAATTTTGAGGACTACTGTAACTTGAAAACAGCAGATTAGTCAAATAACTGACACAGAGTGGAATAGACTAGAACCAGGAGCTCCACTGGGCAGGTTTTTGTAGTGATAAATTGATGAAAGATTAATGGAAAGGAAGAAGTAGGAAATAAAATTTTCAAATGGAAACTCAGTAGTGTTATATGGTTATATACTGTCATTATAAACTGTCATTTATTTAATTTTACCTTGAGATCATACTAATTTGGGAATCTGAAGATGATTTGTTAGAGTTGGGCACTGGTAGACGTGTATAATATCAAAGACTTAGAGGAGTGCCTTCAATCATTGGGCAGATCCTGTGGTAGTTGAGAGAATATGACCAAGAATTTCATAGGTTAAGAAGATTTGAACAAATTATGATCTGCCCCACTGCAGTTAAGTACAAACATTAACGAAATTATAGATATGTCTAATTATCCTGAAATCAAATAATTAAAAAATATTAAATTTACCTTACTAATATATACCCTCAATTTCTCAACATCTTGATGAAATTTCTAATGAGATCAATCACGAATCAGTTTATATACATAAGCATTAATGCATGCATATATGTATGTTTCTCTGTATATACATACATGTATATATGTATGTATGTGTGTATATAATACATACATATATATAAGCACACATGGAGAGAGAGAGAGATATGTACACACAGTTGTATGCACCTGTGCATTGCAAAAACACACGTATATACCTCGAGTTTTCTCATCAGTGAGATACTTTTCTAAGCATCACATCCCTCAGCTGTGGGATCATCCCTCCATAATTTTGGAAGAAGTGATTCCCAGTATAACATAACTGTACTAAGACTTCATTTTCAAGAACACTGAATTAGGAGAACTTTTTTGTTCCCATGGGCTGTATCTTTAGAGAATACCCCAAAGGGAACTGTCTAGTGACAGTCTCTATAGTTATTCAGTAGAATTCTCTAGTGTTTCCATTCCCATTATTAATCATCCCATCTTGCCCCTTGGCTTTTCTCATTGTTCTGAAATCCCCACACATGTTATTGAACTCAAGATAAGTTTTTAATAGCTAGGAGAGTCCTACTTTCAATGCATGGCAAATAGAAATGACTGAGGACAGGAGGGGTAGGGATGGTGACTGAGGAAATGACTGAGGGGAATGAGTAATCTCAATGCCTTTTTTACTCTTTGGTAATTGATATGCTCCATAATTTGTAGTCATATGTTCTGTGGCGGGGCATGGTAATTGGGGTTATGTGACTTGCCCAAGGTCACACAGCTAGTACATGTGTCAAGTGTTTGAGGCCAGATTTGAACTCAGGTCCTCCTGACTCCAGGGCTGGTGCTCTCCTCACTGTGCCACTTAGCTGCACCCAGTCATATGTTCTTACTGGAGAATACTGGTGTTTTAAAAAGCTTTTTCTTTGTGTCTATGATGTGGTGCAGCTGGGCCTTGGTAATAACATTATACAATTTCCCACATCAGCGATGAATGTATTCAAGTCATTCAAAGCTAGAGCTGTGAATGAGTTTTTCTCAAAGAAATATTACTAAACAATTTGGTTGGATTTTATAGCAATTTTTATGCAATGTTTTACTTAAGGTATATTATTGATGGTATAGGATTTGTGTGCAGTGAACTTAAGACAACCTGTTATTTTTTTCTTTGCTTTTCTTTGTATCACTAGGGCTTAGTACAGTGCTTAACCCACAGTGCTTAACACACAGTAGGAGTATAATAATGGTTATTGACTGACTAACATGAGCATCCTCATATGTGACATTTCTATAAGAATAAACCCTACATATTTGTACAATAATGATTTAGCCAATGGACTCACAGTTTAACTGGCATGGTGAGCTTTCAATGACGAAAACTATCCCTACTAAATACGTTCTACAACTTTTCTTCAAGTTATAGTCTAAATGAGAGGTCATAGTATTTATCAAGGATCATATGACTACTTTCACAGGTGCAACTTGTAACTATGTGCTCAAATAAGAAATATTTGTAAAATGCTTAGCAAAGTGCCTAGCACTTGGTAGTCATCAATAAATTCTGGTTCCCTCCCTCCTCTCTTATTTGCATACATACAGTTATTGAGTAATTTATATAACATAAATGCTAATATAATATATTAATATAATGTAGTATTTATTTATGTTATATGCAATTATGTTTAGTTAGAGAGGAAACAAAGTTTTTTCATAGAATTACACAAACACACCACACATTCAAATTGCTATGGTATAATGTGTGTTATAAAAAGAGACATAATTGCACAATGCCTTAAAGCTCAGAGTCCTTTCTTCACAACAACCTGTTGAGGTAAGTCACAAATATTAATATCCCATTTGACAGATGAGGAAACATATTCAGTAATACATAAAATCATGTCTGGTTAAGTTTCAGATCTATGAATCAAACACAGGTCTATTGACTCCAATACAACCAAATGTTAGTTCTTATTATTTCTGCTATGTCTTCAACTTTGAGAAAAGGTGACTGCACAATATAAGGAATTTCCTCATTGAGGAAATATTCCTCTATAGTAAAGAAATAACAAGGTCAGCAACATGCCCCAGATAGCAGTGGTCAGAGTACTAGGTGTAGAGGCAGGAATTGCTGAGTTTAAATCCAGTCTCAAATAGTACTAGCTGTATGACTCGATCAGGTCATTTGATCTGTCTGCTTTCCCCTTATATAAAATAGAGATAACAACTGCAATCACTTCCCAGAATTGTTTTGAGAGTCAAGGGAAATACTATCCGTAAAATGCTTAGTATAGTGCCTGGCAGATAGTAGGTACTTGGTAAATATTTATATCTTTTCTTGTGTTTGTCCCCATCCTCCGCTTCTGAAACTACACTAGCACCAACAATAACAACAACCTCTTGCACATATAAGCACTAGAAAACACTTTTCATTCCAGACTGATCTTCTGTTTTACCTGTTCTTTGTAGCATTCAAAGGGTTAATCAATCTGTTGGTTTCCCTCTTCAGTTTCTCCACCTGTGTTTACAACCAGCATTTTTCTTTCCTTCCCCTGTTTTACTTTTCATGATAGAACAAGCAAGATATCACCACTCACCATGATAATTTTTCTGTGTAGATGGCATACATCATAACTATTTTGTAATCTATGAGTTTGTTGGAAGTCAAAGAACTTTGATAGACAGTCAAAACCTATTTGATTGGAAAAGTAATAGATTATGAGTTGCAAAAGTAGGCACTCTGTAAGCTTTTTAAATTTATTTTTAGTACCAGTATTTAGCACAGCACTTGGTGTGTGACATAGACTTAATGTTTATTTAATGTTGAAAATAATTTTTTTGTTCATGACTGTATATAGAAAAAATTGCTTATGTTTTAGAATCAGGACATGAACAAATTTATAGTTATTTGTTACCTCTAGGATGGACAACATAAATAGAAGAAAATTATTCTTAAACTAAAACTCAGCTTGGTTACGAAAAGAGCAATGGGTTAGGATTGTAAGTCTGAGTTCAAATGCTATTCTTTTGCCTACTACTTATGTCACCTTGGAAAATAACAAGTCTGAAGCAAATTTTCTCATTTATTCCCTGTATTTTACAGAGAATAGGCTAGATGATCTTTAAGGCCCTTCTAAATTTGAAATCATGTGTCTTTATGTTATAATGCCAAATATTTTAGTCCAATCTTATGCAAGATTTTATTTAAGGGAAAAAAATCCAGTGGCTCAACTGCTGATTGTATTGCTAACCAAGTGTTCCTAACCACAGCATTTCTGCCTACCTATAATTCTATATTGTCCATTCTTCTACTAGTTGTCTTCTATTAATAAACCTCCTTCACAAAACCCTCAGTTGCAGTATTGTGCCAGTAGGTATATGCTTTTTATTACCCAACTTTTATCCTTAGAATAAATTCCCATTCAACGTAGCCAAGGATTTTATCATTTTATTTAAAACTTATGACAAAACTCACCTCCATACATCTAAAATTCTACTTTAAAGTGTGCTTAGAAAGACTTTCAGCCCCAACAGAATTATCTCTTTTTTTAAATTAGAAAAAAACAGCATATTTTACACTGTTGTTGTTATGCACATATTATATATAAAGCTTTTGAATTTCATCTTTAGAGTATAAGTAATTGAATTATAAATTCTGATTCATGCTCTTTTCACTTATTATCTAGGAATCTTAACCTGAGGTGGTGAATTTGTTGACATTTATTTGTCATCATTTGTCATTATCAAAAAAATTTGAAAATTGTACTTTGTTGTAAATATTTTCCCTTTTAATGAGGTACCTTTTGGCACATTTAAAAATGTTAATTTGAGAGAGAGTCTTTGGGATTCACCAAATGGCTTAATGGTTGTTCATGACAAGCGTATTTTACAAATCTCTGATTTAGACTAAAGGTATACTATTTGATTTCAGCAGCATTTCCAATTACAGTGTTACAGTTGAATGAGAAAATAAAGTCCCTATGAGATAAATCATAGCTCACTTTATATGAAAAATCCTGTAATTAATTTTAAAAATTATATATGCATATATTTTAAAATGACAGCATTTGTTTGTACTCATACAAATTACTATCCCTTAGCTTTCCCGTTAAGCGCACATGATTTTTGTTGCCTAATATTTAAGACATTTGCCAAGCATTCCTCCTTCTGGACCAAAACAATAGTACATTCAATTCCCATAGAACTCATGATTAAATGTAAATAACTAGAAAATTCAAACCAACAAAGTGGAGTGAAAAAAAGAGGACAAAGGACAGGCCATAATAAATAAACTGGAAATTGGTCACCCCATCAACAACATGACAAAACAGAGACATAAACTATTTCTGTTAGCAGAAAAAAGCCCTAAGGGAGTTGGTAGGTACCACAGTTCAAAGCACCAGGTCTTTTAAAGAAGACAAAGACTGAAATTGAGAAACTAAATGGAAACTTATAAGAATTCATATACTTCTGGCTACCAAGAACTTTCTTTATCTGATAAACCTTGACTCTTTAATAATAACAAAGTTTTAGAATTTAAGATTATAGCTAATTCTGCTATACAAGACCTTTTCCCCTACCCTCAAATGATCCAGTAGGACCCTATTATTATTGTCTATTATTGACTAATTCTTCCATTTGTATAATTGATTCATTCCAGAACTATATTTCTTCCTGTATTTGTCAGTAACCCAAACTAACTGAGTTTTCTACATATAGTCTTAAGTCATCCCATAATCTGGCTAAAAGAAAATAGAACTTCTCCTGTAATGTAGATCTTTTTACTCCATCTTTTCTGTGAATATGATGCAGCTATCTGTGGCTTTATAGTGTACATATCATCCAGAGAGTGTTTATTAGTATTAGGAGCTCATGGAAGATTGTAGTATGAAAATGAGTTGAGCACCTGAATAAATGAACAAAGAAATACATTTATTAATCCCTAATGTGCTGACCTGGTGTTCAGGCATTGGGCATACCAAATTCAAGCAAGCAAGACAAACTCTACCTTTTAGGAGGTGAATATTTTCTAAAAGGAAGAGACAATCACAAAAAGAAAGGTAGGAAGAGTGTGTGTTAGGTGTGTGAACATGTTTTTGAAATGGTGAAGAGGTGGCATGGAGGCAAGATAAAGCAGAAAGTTCAGCTGTCACATTCTAGAGTCCCAGAGCCAGGCTTCAGGATATGGTGGGAGGAGGAAGGGGTGGGGGGATAGAATGACCTGATTATGGGCAGCATTTTTAGTATCCAAGAAGAGATGTGGAGATACTCAAAGACCTTAGAAAAAAATGAAAATATGCCTTTGAGAATAATTACATCTATGTTCTACTAGCTTCTACATAAGAGTTTATGCTGAGGTGATACTTTCCCCCTTACTAAGGAATCACAGGAGGGGAAATAGACAGTATTTGACAACGTATCTGTCATCTGTCTAACTTTTACTTCCAGGAATGCTTCTTTTGCTACTTCCTAGGATAATCTGGAAAAAGGCCAGGTTAATATTATTCTTATGGCAAACCTCTAGAATCTGATCTTATGTACAGAAAAAAAAACAATATATTCTGTGACGGTGTCATAATGAATACATATCAATTTTTTTTATAACTCTAACAATTTAAGTAAATAATTTGCTTGTGGGGCAGTATGAATTGGAAGTTATGTCCATAAATTACTCTAGATGCTCTCTACTACTATGATAGAAATCATTGAATCTAGAGGATGACTTCAGATGCATTCTCTTTGCAGAAGCAAATGGAAGCAAGACATTTCATTTTGCTTCCAATAGTCATTAATATATCCTCCACATTTTCACCAAGATTCACACAGATACACACCCACCCACCGACAGAAGTTGTTTTTGAAAATACCATGAAGAAATATGTGGTATGAATAGGCAATGATTTATTTTACTCTGTTTGCTTTTGACAGGGGACAGGGGAGGGGAGCCCTACCATGTGGATTCAGAATTGTAGGGAAATCTTATTAATGAAAATATTTTCATAATTGCATGCTGGCAACTGTTTTGAAAATTGTAGTCCTTAAAGAATTACTGGAGGCATTGAGAGTTTAAGTGACTTTCTGAGAAATTCATAACCCATATGTGTCTGAAGAGGGTAATTCTAAGTAAGTATGAAAACTCTATCCACAACTGACTTCTCCTCTCTAAACTTAGGGGAGGAAAATATAGGAGAGAAAGTAATATAAAACCAATATAATATAAAAGCCTGGTATATTTTAATATCATTTACCTCTTATTTCACTGAAACATTTTAATACTATATTTCTTTAATTGATTCTAACATGATCTGGTCTGTTTTAATTTTTTGGCACTATTTTTACTTTAGTTTTCCGGAAATATTCTGCTTTACAATGGATCTAGGTTAGATATAAAAATACTAATAATAATAGATTTATTAGTTATTAGAATGGATTTTGAAAAGCGGGCTATGGAAGATGGCAGAGAGAAGCCAGGAAGATGCCCTGAACAATCCCAATTTTAATGGGAACAATGTTAAATCAAGCTTCTAAACAGATTCCAGAAAATATAAACCCACAAAGAGATGGAGTGAACAATTTTCCAACTAAGTTAGTAGGACTTCAGGAAGGTATATCTTACTTGGGGTAAAAGGGATTGCAGCCTCAGCACATATTAGCAGCTGAGACCCCTCTATCCTGACTCAGCAGGTGAGCAGTGAGGCCTAAAGCCTCATTGCAGAAGGCAAATTGTGAGCCCTAGAAACCCTGGCACAACAGGGGTAACTAGCTGAACCACAGTGCAAGCCAAAAGCCCCTGAGGCCATGGTGTGGAAAGACAGTGACAAGACTTTGGTCCCCAGTGTAAGAATCTTTGGACATTACCCCCTGTGACCAAGGAGCAAAGTTTAACTTTAAAAAAATAAGCAAAAACCAAAAAGAGAGCTGCCTATAGAAAGCTGTTATGGTGACAGGGAAGATCAAAACAAAATTCAGAAGAAGACAAAAATATCAAAATGTAGACACGTGAAGCCCTAAAAGGGAATATGAAGGGGTCTCAAGCACAAAAAGTCCTCTTAGAAGAGCTCATAAAAGTTAGAAATCAAGTAACAGAGGTAGAAGAAAAATTGGGAAAAGAAATGAGAATTATGTGGGAGAATTATGAAAAAAAAAAGAATCAACAGCTTGGAAAAGGAAGCAAAAAAATGACTGAAGAAAACTATTCCTTAAAAACTACAATTGGTCAAATGGAAAAAAACACTGAAGAAAGCAACTTCTTTAAGAGAAGAGTTGGACAAATGCCAAGGCATGTACAAGAGCAAACTGAGGAAAATAATTCCACACAAATCATAGATGGGAAAGTGAAAGCTAGTGACTTTATGAGATGTCAAGAATCAGTCCAACAAAATGAAAAGAATGAAAAAATAGAAGACAATGTAAAATACCTCATTGAAAAACAACTGACCTAGGAAAATAGATTCAGGAATTATTGACTCTCTGAAAGGCATTGTAAAAAAATGTGGACATTATCTTTCAAGAAATTATTACATAAAACTCTCCTGACATCTTGGAGCCAGCTGATAAAAGTCATTGAAAGAATCCATGGACCACCTTCTGAAAAGATTAAAAAAATGAAAAATCCAAGCTATATAGTAGCCAAATTCCAAAATTATCAGATTGAGTAGAAAACAATGTAAGCAGGTCATAAAAAATCAAATATCAAGGGGCCACAGTCAAAATTTACAGGAATTAGAAGCTTCTACTTAAAGGATCAGAAGGCTTGGAATATGATATTCCAGAAGGCAAAGGAGCTTGGAGAACCAAGAATCAACTACCCAGCAAAATTTAGCATAATATTTCAGGGGAAAATAGGATATTTGATGAAATAGGGGACTTTAAACCTTTCCTGATGAAAGCACAAGAACAGAACAGAAAATTCAGTCTTCAAATACAAGATTCAAGAGAATCAAAAAAGGTAAAGAAGAAAAAACAGACATGTTATTCAGTAAGATTAAACTGTTTACATCCCTATATGGAAATATGAGACTTTTAACTCTTGAAAATTGTATTCTATTAGGGCAGTTAGAAGTATAGGTAGACAGAGGGTATGGGTGTAAATTGACTTTGATACAATGATAAAAAAATAGGGATAAAAAGGATGGTACTGGGAGAAGAAAGAGGGAGGTAAAATAGGGGTAAATTACATGCATGAAGAGATGCTAAAGACCTGTTACAGTAGAGGGAAAAGAAGGGAGAGAATTGAGCATTATTTGAACTTAACCTCATCAGATTTGGCACAAAGAAGGAATAATACACACACTCTGTTGGGTATAAAATTTTATCTAGCCCTATATGGAAGTAGAATGGAAAGGGGGAAAAAAGAGGGAAAGGGGTGGACTGATAAAAGGTAGGACAGAAGGAAGGGCAGAAGTAGAAGAGGAGGAAAGAGGAAAGAAAAAGGAGGGGATGATAGAAGGGTGGTAGACTGAGGCAGTTGATGGTGAGAAGCAAAATAATTGTGAGGAGGAGAAAAGTGAAAAGAGAGAGAAAAGTAGAAAGTGGAGGGGGATAGGATGGAGGAAATGTACAGTTAGAAATCTTAACAGTGAATGTGAGTGGGATGAACTCTCCCCTAAAGTGGAATAGCATAATGGATTAAAAACCAGAACCTACGATATATTGTTTATAAGAAACACATCTGAAGCAGAGAAACACAGACAGAGTAAGGTAAAGGGCTGGAGCAGAATCAATCATGGTTCAGCTGAAGTTAAAAAAAAAGCAGGGATAGTAATCCTGATCTCAGACAAAGCAAAGCAAAAGCAAAAAATTAGATAGAATTATAACGGATAAGGGAGGAAAGTACATGTTCCCAAAGTGTACTATAGACAATGAAGTAAAATCAATACTAAACATGTATGCACTAAGCATTAGAACATCCATACACTTAGAGGATAAGTGAGTTACAGTAAGAAATAGATAGCAAAATTGTACTAGTAGGGGACCTCAACCTACACCTTTCAAATATCGATAAATCTAATCATAAAATAACAAGAAAGAGTTAAAGAGGTAAATAGAATTTTAGAAAAAGTTAGATGTGGATAGACCACTGGAGAAAAACTGAATAGGGATAGAAGGACTAGATCTTTTTCCTCAGGTGCATAGCACCTACACAAAAACTGACCATGTATTACAGCATAAACACCTCACAATCCAATGCAGAAAGGCAGAAATACTGAATGCATACTTTTTAGATCATGATGCAGTAAAAATTACATTTAATATAGGGTCATGGAAAATAGGCTACAACTAATTGGAAACTAAATAATCTAATCCTAAGAATGAGGTCAAATGATGAACCCTGTAACAATCAATAATTTCAACAGGACAAAACAACAATAATGACATAACAACACTTATAGGAAGCAGCGACAGCTATTCCTAGGGGAACTTTTATATCTCTAACTGCTTACATGAATTATATATATATATATATATATATATATATATTATATATATATATATATATAATATATATATATATATATATATGTATATATATGTATATCTATATATATACATACACACATTGTATATACAGAGAGAGAGAAAGAGACAGAAGATATGAATGAATGAATTACGCATGCAAGTAAAAAGCTAGAGAAAGAACAATTTAAAAATCCACAATTAAATACCAAATTAGAAATTATGCAAATCAAAACAGAAGTTTAATAAAATTGAAAGTAAGAAAATTATTCAACTAATAAATAAAACAGCTGCTTTAGAAAAATTATAAAAAATATAATCCCTTGGTTAATTTGATTTAAAAAAGAAGAAAGACAAATTATCAACATGAAAAGGGTGAGTTCACCACCCATGAAAAGGAAATTAAAGGAACACTTAGGAGATGTTTTACCAAACTGTTTGCCAATACATCTGACAATCTAAATGAAATAGGTGAATGTTTACGACAATGTAAATGCCCAGACTAACAGAAGAGGAAATAAATGCTTAATAAATCCATTTTAGAAAAAAGAAATGAGAAGCCATTAATGAACTCCATAAGAAAAAATCTCCTGAGTCAGATGGATTTACAAGTTAATGCTATCAAATATTAAAAAAACAATTAATTCCAATATTATATAAGTATTTGGAAAAAAAATAGTTGAATGATTTCTACCTAACTACTTTTATGACACAAATATGGTTGCTGACACCTGAACCAAGAAGAAATCATAACATTAAAAGAAAATTATAGACCAATTGTTTAGTGAATATTGATGCAAAAATTTTAAATAAAATATTAGCAAAGAGATTATAGCAATTTATTGCCAGCATAATACATTACGACTAGGTTGGATTATTACCAGTGAGGGAAAGTTGGTTCAATATCAGGAAATCAATCAACATAATGACCATATCAACAACAAAACTAAAAAAAAGTCATGTTATTATCCCCATAGATGCAGAAAAAAAAAAAAAACTCTGACAAAATACAACACCCATTCCTATTAAACCACTATAGAGCTAGGAATAATGTGATTTTCCTTAAGGATAAGCGATATTTTTCTAAAACACTCACAATGCATTGGGATAAGTTAGAGGCAGTAGCAGTAAGATGAGGGGTGAAACAAGGATACCCATTATGACCACTATTATTCAATATTGTACTAGCAATGTTAGCTTTAGCAATAAAGAAGAAAAATAAATTGAAGGAAGTAGAATCAGCAATGAGGAAACAAAACGATTACTCTTTCTAGATGATATGATGGTATACTTAGAAATCAACTAAAAAATAACCACTTGAAATATCTTTAGGAATGTTGCAGTATACAAAACAAACCCACATAATCAACAACATTTCTATGTAATTACCAACGAAGACACAAAGGCAAGAGATAGGCAAAAGAAATTCATTGAAAATAACTTTAGACACACAAAGTATTTTGGAGGTCTACTTGCCAAAAACAAACAAACAAAAAACAACAACCAGGAACTATATGAACACAATTACAAAACACTTTTCACACAGATAAAATCAGATCTAAGCAACTGGAAAAATATCAATTGCTTATGGGTAGGCCAAGCTAATACAATAAAAATAAGAAATCCACTAAATTTCCTTAGTTATTAAATTATTTAAAAATGAAACTACCAAACTATTTTATAGAGCTAGAAAAAATAATAAAAATTCATCTGGAGGAGGAAAATGTCCAGAATATCAAGGGAATTAAGGGAAAAAATGCAAAGGGAAATGGACTAACTGTACCATAACTAAAACTATGTTATAAAGTGGCAATCATCAAAACTATTTGGTACTGGCTGAGAAATTGAGGTGTGGATTAGTTGAACAGAAAACAGTGTAAATTACTAAAGTCATCTACTGTTTGATAAACCCGAAGACTTCAACTTTTCGGATAAGAACTCACCATTTGACAAAAACTTCTAGGAAAAGCAGAAAATAAAATGGCAGAAATTAAGCACAGACCAGCATGTCACATCACATACTAATTAAATGGTGAAATGGGTACATGATTTAGACATAAAGGAAGATACCATAAGGAAATTAGCAGAGGAAAGGATAGTTTACATTTTACATCTGTGGAGAAGGGAAGAATTATGACCAAAAATATGTAGAGATATTATGAAATACAAAATGGATAATTTTTATCACGTTAAATTAAATTTTTTTTGCCACAACAAAACCTAGAAAGGTGGGAAAGAATTTTTTTCAGCCAGTTTTTCTTTCTTTTCTTTTCTTTTTTTTTTTTTTTTTTTTTTTTTAGTAAAGACCTCATTTCTGAACTATCTACATCCAGAGAAAGCATTATGGAGACCTGAATGCAGATTGAGGCAAACTTTTTGCTCTCCTTTTTTTTCTTTGTTTTTTTTTTCTCTCTTTCTTTGGTGGGGGGGGGCTGTTTCTTCTTTCTCATGATTTATTCCATTGGTAATAATTTTTCTTTACAATTTGACTATTGTGTAAATAATTTCAATGTGAAGTTCTATGTAGAAGATATGTCAGTTTCTATGCCATCTTGGGGAGGGGGGAAAGAAAATCTGGAACTAAAAATCATGCTGAACTGAGTGTTGGAAACAAAAAAAATCTTTTTTTTAATTAATTTATTTAATTTATTTAATATATGTAGTTTTCAGCATTGATTTTCACAAGACTTTGAATTACAAATTTTCTCCCCATGTCTACCCTCCCGCCCATGCCAAGATGGCGTATATTCTGGTTGCTCCATTCCCCATTCAGCCCTCCTTCTGTCACCCCACTACCCTCTCATCCCCTTTTCCCTTCCTTTCTTGTAGGGCAACATAAATTTCTACGCCCCATTGCCTATGTATCTTATTTCCCAGTTGCATGCAAAAACAATTTCTTTTTGGTTTGAACATCTGTTTTTTAAAACTTTGAGTCCAAATTTTCTTCCCTCTTCCCTTCCCACCCACCCTCCCTAAGAAGGCAAGCAATTCAACATAGGTCACATACGCATCATTATGTAAAACCTTCCACAATACTCATGTTGTGAAAGGCTAACTATATTTGCTCCTTCCTAACCTATCCCGTTTATTGAATTTTCTCTCTGGACCCTGTCCCTTTTAGAAAGTGTTTGTTTTTGATTACCTCCTCCTCCATCTGCCCCCCCCCTTTTTTATCTTCTTCTTCCTTCTTTCCTGTGGGTAAGACACACAATGAGTGTGTATGGTATTCCATCCTCAGGTCAAATCTGATGAGAGCTAAGATTCACTCATTCCCCCTCACCTGCCACCTCTTCCCTTCCTACAGAACTGCTTTTTCTTGCACTTTAATTTGAGATAATTTACCCCATTCTATCTCTCCCTTTCTCCCTCTCTCAATATATCTTCTCTCATCCCTTAATTTGATTTTATTTTTTTTATATCATCCCTTCATATTCAACTAGTCCTCTGTGCTCTGTCTATATATATATATATATATATATTTACACATACATATATACATACATACACACATATTATATACACACGCACATATATATGTATATATAAGTTTATGTATATATATTGTACATATATATAGTGTATATATATATTGTTCATGTGTATATTGTGTGTATATATATATAGTGTATATATATATGTGTGTGTGTGTGTGTGTGGTGTGTGTGTGTGTGTGTGTGTGTGTGTTTGTATATGTATATTCCCTTCAGCTACCCTAATACTGAGGTCTCATTAATCATCTTTCCATGTAGGAATGTAACAAAACAGCTCAACTTTAGTAAGTCCCTTGTGATTTCTTTTTCTTGATTACATTTTCATGCTTCTCTTGATTCTTGTGTTTGAAAGTCAACATTTTCTATTCAGCTCTCTTCTTTTCACTGAGGAAGCCCTGAAAGTTCATCTATTTATTGAAAATCCATATTTTGCCTTGGAGCATGATACTCAGTTTTGCTGGGTAGGTTATTCTGGTTTTAATCCCAGCTCCCTTGACCTTTGGAACATCATGTTCCAAGCACTTCAGTCCCTTAATGTAGAAGAGCTGCCTAGATCTGGTATTATTCTGATTACTGTTTCCACAATACTCAAATTGTTTCTTTTTGGCTGCTTGCAGTATTTCTCTCCTTGATCTGGGAGCTCTGGAATTTGGCAACAATATTCCTAGGAGTTTTCCTTTTTGGGATCTATTTGAAGAGGCGATCTGTGGATTTTCTCAATTCTATTTTACCCTCTGGCTCTAGAATATCAGGGCAAGTCTCTTGATAATTTCTTGAAAAATGATATCTAGGCTGTTTTTTGACCATGGCTTTCAGGTAGTCCAATAATTTTTAAGTTATCTCTCCTGGATCTATTTTCCAGGGCAGTGGTTTTTCCAATGAGATATTAACATTGTCTTCCACTTTTTCATTCCTTTGGTTCTGTTTTATAATATCTTGATTCTCATAAAGTTACTAGCTTCCACTTGCTCCAATCTAATTTTTAAGGTAGTATTTTCTTCAGTGATTTTTTGGACCTCCTTTTCCATTTGACTATTTCTGCCTTTTCAAGTCATTCTTCTCCTCATCGGCTTTTGGTGCTCTTTTGCCATTTGAGTTAGTCTATTTTTTTAAGGTGTCGTTTTCTTTGGTATTTTTTTCCATATTTTTTGGGGTCTCCTTTAGCAAGTCATTGACTTGTTTTTCATGGTTTTCTCTCCATCATTCTCATTTCTTTTCCCAAATTTTCTTCTACTTCTCTAACTTGCTTTTTCAAATCCTTCATGGCCTGAGACCAGTTCATGTTTCCTTGGAGGCTTTGGTGTAGGCTGTTTGACTTAGTTGACTTCTTCTGGCTGTATATTTGTGTCTTCTCTGTCACCAAGAAGATTCCAAAGTCTGAGACTGAATCCGGGTGCGTTTTCGCTGCCTGGCCATGTTCCCAAGACAACTTACTTGACCATTGAGTTTGCTGTCGGGGAATGACTGCTTGCAGAGTAAAGAATACTTTGTTCCAAGCTTGAGGGGCTATGTTGTTGTTTCAGAGCTATTCTATACAGCCAGCTCTGCCACGCCAGCACTCCTCCTTTCCCAAGAACCACCGACCAGGACCTGACTCAGATCTTAAGCAGGCTCTGCACTCCTGCTCCGATCCACCACTTAATTCCTCCGATCAGGTGGGCCTGGGGCCTGAAGCAACTGCAGCTGTAGTTCGTAGCTGCACCACCTCCGCGGCCCCTGCACGGTGGCCTAACCATGAACTCCTTTCACTCCCTGCAGCTTTTCCCACTAACCTTCTCTGTTGTCCTTTGGTGTTTGTGGGTGAGAAATCTTGTAACTGCCACAGCTCACTGATTCAGGGAGCTAGGGCCTGTTCCACCTGGCTCCAGGTCTGTTTGTCCTGCTGCCACCCACACTGGCTCTACTCCCCTCTGCTCCTAGCCCATGTGCATAGACCTCACCTAGAGACCATCCAAGCTGTCCGGGCTGGACGCCCTGCTTCCCTCTGCTACTTTGAAGTTTCTGCAGTTCTAGAATTTGTTCAGAGTCATTTTTTGTAGGTTTTTGGAGGGACTTGGTGGGGAGCTCATGAAAGTCCCTGCTTTCCAGCCATCATCTTGGTACTGCCCCCCCCAATAAAAAATCTTAATAAAAAACCTCAATTCTTAAATATATCACAATATAGTGCAATTCTAAGAATTCAAGTCATTCCCTATTTGATAAATGGTCAAAGGATATGAACATACATTTTGCAGAGGAAGAAATTAAAAGTATCTCTAGTCTTATGTAAAATGCTCTAAATCACTATTGCTTAGAGAAATGCTGATTAAATCAGCTCTGAGGTACCACCTCACACCTTTCATATTGGCTACAGTGAAAGAAAAGAAGAATGATAAATGTTGGAAAAGGTGTTGGAAAATAGGAACACTAATGCATTGTGGTGGCATTGTGAAACTCACACAGCCACTTTGGGGAGACATTTGGAACTATATCCAAAGGGCTGTAAAACTTTGCATTCCCTTTGATCCAGCAATATCACTACCAGATGTGTATACCAATAGCGATAGTGAAAAATGGAAAATGACCTACATCTACAAAAATATTTATAGCAGATCTTTTTTTTTTCTGGCGGCAAAGGCTTTGAAATTGAAGTGATGTTCATTAGTTTGTTAATGGCTGAACAAGCTGTGTATATGTAATGTAATCTATTGTTCTATAAGAACTGATGACTACGTGGATTACAGAAAAACCTGGAAAGACTTACATGACCTGAAGCTGAGTGAATTGAGCAGAACCAGGAGAATATTGTATACAGTAACAGCAGCATTGTACAATAATCAACTGTGATAGATTTAAGTCTTCTTTGCAATATAGTAACCCAAGAAAGCTTCAAAAGACTCATGATGGAAAATGCTCACCACACCCAGAGAAAGAATTATGGAGTCTGAATGCAGACAGAAGCAAACTATTTTAACTTATTTTTTCCTTTCTCATGGTTTTCCCCTCTGTTCTGATTCTTCATTCAAAACATGACTAATGTGGAAATATGTTTAACAAGATTGTACACGTATGACCTGTATCAGATTGCTTGTTGACTTGGGGATGGAGAAAGGAAGGAAGGGAGAAAAATTTGGAACTCAAAATCTTACCAAAATGAATGTTGAAAACTATCTTTATATGTAATTGGAAAAAAATGCTATTAAGAAAAAAAGGTAAAAAGGAGTGGTTTCATTAAAATTCCTGAAAACATTCTTATTATTACTGAATTGTTGAAAATAAAACCAAAGGGCTTAAAGTAGTCTCATCAATGAAATAGAATAGAGATAGTTGTGTTCTAGATTTTCTTCTCTTCCCCTTCCATATAACATTACTTCATAGCCTCATAAACCATGATGGATCTAATTATATTCCTATGGAAGTGACTCTTAGATCTACTTGTCCAGCCCTACCCTTTCTCCATATCTCCACTCAAGGAATCCACAATTACCTATTAGCCATGCTGAACTGGATGGATGCCAGGTAAACATCTTAAAGGCAACATGTCCAAAAGGGAATTTCTCTTTCCCCCCAAACCCTTCCCATTTCCTAATCTCGCTATTATTTTTAAGGTTGTCACCAACTTCTTAGTCACCCAGGTTTACAATTTAGGCATCAACCTCAATCCTTCACTATCTCTCTCTCATACCTCTATATACAATCAAATCTATATCCAATAAAAATTTTTATAACATTGTCCATATACACTCTCTTCTCTACTTTGACACTTTAGGGCAGGTACCCATCATCTCACTCCTGACCTATTGTAGCAGCCTACTGATTGGTCTCCCTGCCTCAAACTTTTCCGTACTTCAATCCACCCTATTCTTCACTGTTAACCGATCTTCCTGAACAGACTATGACCATGAAAGATACCTGCCTCCTGCATATTTAATAAACTCCAATAACTGCTTACCAGCTACAGGATCAAATTTAAAAATCATTTGGCATCAAAGCACTTAACCTAGGTTTTTCCTTCTTGTCATTTTTGTTACACTTTACGTGCCTCCTCAACCCCTCATACTCCATTATCCAACAGTTTTGGTCTCCATGCTATTCCTTTCACATAACACTCTAACTTACAAATCCTCACTTTTTTTTACTGGCTTCTCCACCATCCTAGAATTTTCTATGACTTCATCTTCTCTTCATGTATTCATTAATGTCTTTCAAGTCTCAGCCAATGTTTCACCTCCTACAAAAATTATTTCCCAGTCTCCCTGAACCTTAGTACCTTCCCTTTAAGACTACCACCATTTTATCCAGTATATATCTTATTTGTACATAACTGTTTACATATTGTGTCTCCCATTAGACTGAGTTCCTTGAGAGCAGGTGTGCTTCATTTTTTTGCCTGTTCAATTTTGGCCTCTCTTTGTTTCACTGGTGTTTAGCACAGTGCCTAGAACAAAGCATAAATGCTGTTTAACTAAGCGACTAACTGGTCAAGTGGAAATAACACTGATCCTGCAATGAGATAATATAGGTCCAAATTCTACCTGTGGGTTTACTATTTCTGTGATCTTATGAAAATTATTATCTTCAATAAATATCCATTTCATGACTTGAAGAATGACATGGTTAGAATAGACAATACCTAAGTTCCTTTCCAGCTCTCCATACATGAGCCTATGAACACACACAAAAATGGGAAGAAAATGAATACATTTAATGCAGCTTATACTAAACATGACTGTACCCTGTTTTATATCATTGTGATACATTTTTCTTCATTTCTGAAATTACCAATCTAATAACTTTTATTCCTACTCCAAATTTACTTGATATCATTGTGGTACCACTGTAGTCACCAAATGCTAGAAATGATGCTGAGAGAATTCTAGAAATTTTCACTTAAGAAAAAACCCACAACATTATAGAAGAAAGAGTAGAAGCCAATTTCTCCTCCATTCTCCTTTCTCTTTGTCTTGAGGAAACTGGCCTTTTCCATCCAATAGCTCAGGCTGCCATGCCAGAAGCAGACTAGAAGCAAGCTGAACTAGATAAGGAATTCATCTGGAAACAAATCGTAACTAATTCTGTCTTCTCTTTATCCCATGGAGCAGGAGGAATGAGGTGACAGAATTTAGTTGTTCTCCCTCTGAGCAGATCTGTCACTTCTTTTAGACAATAACATCATGTTTAGCATTATTCTCAAATAGTGCTATGAATCAATTTTGCCAGAATTGTAGTGTCCACTTCAACTGACTAACAGTGAAACAGGGATTTGGGCAGGATTGTAAAGAAGTAATACTATAATCTGAAGAATGCCCAGAGAAATATAAAGCAAAGAAAGTTTACTGCAGAGCAATATCATCAACATATATCACTTCAAAATTTTAAAATAAAATTCTTTCAAATAGACAATAGTAATTCATGCAAGGAATCACTCATTATGATGAAATGTTTCTATAGCAGAGATGGAAGTATAGTTTAACATTAAACCAATAATCAAATAATTATATTAAAAAGAAGAAAGAAAATGAAACCTCATGACTATATTAATAGATTAATGATGAACCATTTGACAAAGTATAAAACTCACATATACTTAAAAAAACAAAAAAAAAAAACTTTATACATTGTAGACTTCTAGGGAACTTTTTTAAAAAGTATATATTTCAACTAAAGTAAGGACCATATATAATGAGGGTGCATTAGAAGTTTTCCCAATAAATACAGAAGCAAAAAAAAAAATAAAACAAGCACAACAACAGAGATGTCTATTCTCATTGCTATGATTTGAGAGAAATTTAGAAATTCCATCAATTAACAGAAGTAAGATAAAAATATAAAGGTAAATAGTACACAAAGAGGAGATATAACTATTCCTGTTTATCAGTGAATAATAACTAACTTAGAAAATCAGAAAAGATAATGAAGCAATAGTTTCTGGAAGAGATTACTAGGCTTTATTTCTCATATTTTCTAACATTCTCTTCATTTCATAGGCTTGTTTAACCTGTTCACATTTAAATTAATTCTTGTGATGCTTCTTTTTTTCAGTGTTTCTTTTCACTTGATTTCTATACTTTTTCTCCTTTAAGTCAGTACTTTTGACATTTTGCCTATCCTTCAATGGGAAGCTACATTATGGATTATCATAGAAAAGGTATAAAGAAGGAAAAGAATGCAAACAATGTTGGTAATTTTTAGAAATGATCTGCTATAAATAACTTTTTTTTTCAAACTAAGGAAATGAATGAAGGCTAGATAGATATTTCTGTATCATGTATCATCAAGAACTAAAGAAGGAAATGGGAAAAACAATGAAAAGAAACAATAAAGACAATAAAAAGAAAAAAAATTAAAAGAGAGGAAAGTGCAGTAATAATAATAATGTAATAATAATAACTGACATTTATACAGAACTTCGCATATTCAAGGCAACCTGGTAAGTACTTTACAATTATTATCTCATTTGATCTTTAAAACAACTATTATTATCCCCATTTTGCAAATGAGGAAAATGAGGCAAAGAGAAGTTATAACTTGCCCAGGGTTATAAAGCAAGTAAGTGTATAAGACTGGATTTGAATTCATGTCTTCCTGACTCCAAGCCTAGTGCTTCATTTGTTGAGACACCTAACTTCACCCAGTTGAGGATGAAAATGAAATATTAGACAGAATCACAATTTTCTCTAACTTCAGAGAATTACTTTAGTATATAAAATAATACCTTACACTAAGTAGTACTTTGATGAATTTTTATTGATATTGAATTAAATTATCCTATCACTTCTATGGATTTATTTGTATTCACAGACATAGTTTATATAATTAAATTTTATATTTTCACCTTTTCTTAGGAGGTAAGAATTTATCAGCAAGAATTCCAAAAGAGTAAGAAGAAATAGTTGAAAAATATTCTGAATCTCCACCTGAACACATAAAGACAAGAAAACACAACCTACAACTGAGTATCTCTCCCATTTCCTGCTCAGCTCAGTAGGGAGTGGGACTATATCGATTTCATCATATAGTCTCCAAAGTATCTTGCCTGCTACTTTATACCTAGTTTGTGTTGTCAGGTGAAGGAATGAATAAATCTGCTTGTAATCAGAAGATAATTAAAACTATATTAGGTCTAGTTTTCTTCAATTATGTTTTACATTTAGGAAAAGAATAGTTAATTATTCAGCCTATCCTCTCACACTCCTAGAAATTTAATAGAAGATGGCGGTCTCCAGCATTGCCCCTTCTAAATGTGTGTGAGGTGGGGTGAGAGGAAAAGAGGACCATCAGTGAACCAGACTTTGGAGTCTCATCAAGGTAGTCCTACCAATGAATCACAAAACATTTATCATCATCACCATCATCATCATCATCATCATCATCATCATCATCATCATCATCATCATTATCATCATCATCACCATACGTTTATTAGTACTTACCATGTACCAGGATGGAAATACAAATAAAAGCAAGCAAGATAGCTCCACCCGCAAGGCACTCACATTGTAGTAGGGAAGAAAGATACAATGGGGAGCTTGAAAAATGTGAAGATACCTTTACAACCAGAGTTTGAGTCAAAATTTAGTTTTCCTTCCTAGAATTGTTCTTCTACCACATTGCACTGTATCATCTACCCATTACAACTTGCAGCTTTTGTATATGAAGCTCTTCTAAAGAGCAGTGTCTTCTTATAAAAAAAAAGTATACCTGCAATATCGTGCATCTCATTTTAATATGTGCAAATGTGATTAGAACCTAGATGATGTTAAGATCTCACCAACCCCTATTCTTAAAAATAATGGCTTTGGAGTCATTCACTACCTTTCGGCTCCCGCCCCATATATTGTCCACGAGATCAGGCCCTTTGCTAGGCAAAGGCCTGGGTCTTGGGGGGAACCCCGAGTTGGTCACGAGACCGGGGACTCGCAACAAGTGGCGCCCAGAACGTGGGGCAACTACATGGTCAGGCCACACCCGTGTGCACCCATGACACCCAAGGTGCCTCCTTCTGGGAGCAGGAAGGAGACAAGCAGGAGGGAAGACTGTGCCCACGCGCACAGCCTTGGGTCAGGTTCAACACTCTCAGTGAGAAATGCTTTATCTTCTCATCTCCGTGAGGCAACCCAGTTTTTCAACGCTGGTGAGGTAAGGAGATTTCCTTATCATGGGGCAGTGTGCATCCTTCACAGACTCTGAGGACTTAGAGGCATTCCGTAGAATACTTCACAAGCTTAGCAAGAAGCAAGGATGCATGATTCATTTGAGAAAAGTTAGGGGCATCACACCACAGCAGCAGCTGTAGCAAACACGATATACACTGAAGTTCCTCAAAACAAAAGTTTTACAGACAGATGGGGTTGCTGGAACAGAGCAAGAGGAGGAACTTGCAAACTTGGCAGACTTCAAGGACAAGATACCAGAAAAGGGCAACTTAGACTACGATCTGGAGGAAAGAATGAAGTCTCCTTCGGCCCCTCCCCCAACTCCTCATTATAAATTCAATCCGTGCATGTGGGAACGTAAAATACATTACAGGAAAGTTCGGAAGAAGCTAGTAAGGGAAAAATATCTCCTAAACAACTGGAAGAGACCAAGGCGGGATTTGCCCCAGATTATCTTAAAAGCAGGGTCTCCACCACCCCAATAAAGCATGGCACCTGGCCTCTGTTATATCAGAGGGCCAAGCGCTTTGTGTATAGGATTCAAAAAATCCCCTCTGTGTCTGTGTCTTTGTGTCTTCGTTTCTGTGTGAGTGTGTAATCTGACACCCTGTAATCTCCCTTATCTCTTTCTCTCCCTCCCTGCCTCCAGGCTCTTCGGAGGAGCAGGAGGGGTGGGGCAGAGAGAAAGAGAGAGAAAAATGTAGTTTTGGAAAATTGCTGGAAAATAATGCTCTTTCTTTTTCACTTCATTTCTTCAAATGAGGCCAGTTTGAAGGATCTGAAGAGAGAAAAGAAAGGAAGCAGGAACTTTTCCCTTAAATTTAAGTGAATATGTGTTCTAATTTGGCTTAAGATAAAGTCAGAATTTTTTTACACCATTTGGCACTAAGGCGAATTCGGAAAATTCATGAATCTCTAATAAAGAGACACTCTGAGTCTTCCAGTACAAGGAGAGGGGACAAGGTACCACTGGATTCTCTTTTTTCCAGAGTCCTACTCACCTTTCACTGGCAAGTTCAAAGTTCCCACTTCCAAAAAAGTTTTAAGCTGTTGTTCATTTTAATCTTTAAGTTTTAAGGTGAAACGTTAGCCAGCTGGGGAAAGGAAAAGCTGGGTGAGTATGTAAATTTATTTACTTGAAATGTTTAAGGTAGTTTGGGAAAGAAAGATTGAAGTTAGAGATACAGAGGGTAAAAAGAAAAGAAAAAAGTTAAGGTAAAAATTTGGGAAGGAGAGAGAGACTGGTATGGAGGAGTTTGATTGTGGGGCTAGAGGCTGTAGTTGAGTCCACGTGGCTTGGGGTCCATGTGCTCTGGGCCACCCCCTCCCCCCCATTCCACCTTAGGAGCTGAAACTAAAAGAAACTTGTAACCTGTAGTTAATGATGAAAGGTTTTATTGAAACTCTGGGTATTTACTATAAGAAAGATTTTGATTTGTATAGTCATTAAGCTTTCTAGGCTTTTTGTTAATTCAAACCCTTTTTGTAAAAGCAGAAGAATTAGAGTCAGGGATTGGAATGCATAAGATGAAGCTTGGAGAAAGCTGGGTGCAAATAAAGTTTTTTCTTTTCTCTTATAAATTCATTCATGGTCAGGCAAATATTCCTAATAAAGTGTATTTAAGATATTAATGTATTAATATATGTTATGCATGTATTTATATATTAATGTATTAATATAGAAATACCAGAAGTCACAGGATCAACAATTCCTATGAAAATGTTTTCTAGAAATTCTGTAATAACAAAGAATTCAGTTGTTATAATACTTTGAAAATATAGGAGTGTGATTTTCAAGCCTGTATCATCTAAAGCTGTATTTATGTTAATCTGGAGGTTTATGGTCTAATTTGTGAATGAATCCAAATGTTTAGAGGTTATTTTGTTTTAAAGAAAGTAAAATACTTTTGAAATATGCTTTGTAAAATCTTTTTGTATAATTTTCAGAAGGCCTGCTGAATTTCCACCTGTAAGCTAATTGGTTGCAGTTTTCTGTGAGTTATCCAAGTTCTGGGTGAGATGATATGATGCTTTTTTTATGACAGATCTCTATAATCAGAAATAAGCAGGTAGTGACAAAAGAGAAGTTGTAGAATATTTCTGTATTAATGGGAAAAGTTAAATGTGGATTTGAATTCATTCCATCATTTAATACATAAAGATAAAGTTATATGGCTCAGTTCTTTGAGATTAGGCATAATTAGAGAAGAATAGGAAGAGAAACTGATGTAAATGTGTTAGAGCAGTAACTTATGATCTTAAGGGGAAGATTTTATGAACAAGGGAGGAAATGCTTGCAAGCTATTTAGAGCTGGCTTTAAGGATGTTCCTGAAGCAATGTGAGATTATATTCATTCAATCTTGCCACTCAAAGACTTTATGGGACTATTAACTGACTGTTTTTCTGAGTCTAACTCCAGGTGTGAGTATCAAGGAAGGCTGACCCAAGATGCCAGCAGCCCTGTGAGAGGGCAAGCATGAGCTGCAGGTATGATTTCTTGGCAGAGCTGAGAGGGCAACTGTTCAGCCTGTGCTGAGGTGGGAACTTTTTGACTTGATGCCTTAATTGAAACCTGGCAGACTAAGCCTGACTCAATGCAGCTTGCAGTTTGACATGGCCTCTGCCTGCAGTTGACAGGAAGCTGGGGAAAATATGGTCCCCTTACTCTAAGTCCCTACTCTCTTGGTGGCAAATTTCTATAATCAGAAGGTTTTCTAAGCACAGTGAAAATCTATTAATATTAATTATGGAACATCTTAGATTACTATAGGACTGGGAGTAGCATTTTTGCATAGGTCCATATATGAGTTAGGTTTTCTCTCAGTAATGGTATAGAGACAATTAGGTCAAGGGCTTATGAGAATATTATTTTGCTATTTGGTTAATATCAAGCTTGTCTAAAGCTTTGTTAGAAATTAGTAATGTTAAAAGAAGAATGGCTTTTGTATTATCCTGTAAATGGCACCAAAAAAAAAAACCATGGCATGACAAAAGTTTATGACATATGTACTGTGTTGAAAATTGGTTATTTAATGTATTTATGTATGTACTAGAGTCTCATCTCTGTGGTGGGGAAAATTAATGATGAGTAATGTAAAGTATAAGAATTTGGGTTCTGATGTGAATTTCTTAAACAGAACAATTGGTCAAGGTTCCAATTTTGAATTTGTAAAATGATCAGGGTTATAAGGATTAGAAATGGTAACTTAAAATTCTGCTAAGATTACTCCTGTAGGAGAATGGACAGAAAGCTGGTTCCTGGAAGAAGAAGAAGAAGAAGAAGAAGAAGAAGAAGAAGAAGAAGAAGAAGAAGAAGAAGAAGAAGAAGAAGAAGAAGAAGCAGCCTCTGTGCTGGAGATGACTGGAACAGATACCAAAAACCAGAAGATTTCCTTAACGGTGTCCTCTGCCAGACAGTTGCATAGGAAAAGACTTTTTGAATCTTAAAGGGACAATTGCATCATTGCTTCATTGCTTTTCCTTTTCGGTCTATGTATATATGTTCACAAAGGGGACTGCCCCCTTTGATTTATCAATGCATCATTCAATCTTTCCAATGTTTATTTACAAGGGGATAGTTAAAGGAAAAAATTCAGATGTACCTATAGTGGTGAGGTGTCAGTAAAGACGAAAAGGGGGAGTATGAGTCATTGAGTGAAATACTGATTGAATGGAATATTGAAGTAGCAAAACAATAATCGATTATTGATAGCTTCAAAAAATTATTGGTATTTTCAAAACATTTACCCATTTCCTAATGTATTCCTGACTATTTTCCATACAGTACCTTATGTTTTTTGTTTGGTCATAATAAGTTTTTGTCTCTCTTCTGTCCTTAGGATAATGAATGTTACGTTTAAGCCTTATTTCATAGTCAGAACATTATAGCAGAAATTACCCAGGTGTTACAATTGGCCACTGAAGAAGGAGGGGCAGTACATGAGAACTTACAACCTGACAGTGTTATAGATGACTTTGTTTGTCATTAAGACCTTTTTTAACCCCCAATTGGCTTAGTCACGTTTTAAAGACTGTGGCCATTGTGGGGGCCTTGCCTTTTTTGCTGTGTTGTACTCCTTTAGTGACGAGTATGTTTTTTGGGGCCCTGTATACAGCCATTGAGTCAGTACCCCTTGACTCTTGCTGCAAAACGAAAAGGGGGAGTTGTTACGGGCCAAGTTAGAGCCGAGCCCGCCCTCCTCGGACCTCCATGCCCAGAGGCCTGCTGAGATATGGGTGGAGCCAGGAGGAGGGGTCTCACCTTTGTTGCCTCCCTAGCAATTCTAGGTCTTTGCCCGGACCTGCCTGAGCACATGGAACTTCCGGCTCTCTGTCTGGGTTTGCCAGAACACATGGAACTTCCGGTTCTTTGCCTGGACTGCCTGCCCGCAGGGAGCTTCGGGTTAGCGTGGGAAGAGAAGGGTAGGAGAGTAGGTGGAGTCGGGGCGGTCTTAGTACCCAGGTGTCTTGATTTTTACCTGTCCTTCACCCATGTAACCAAAGAATGTACCTACGTCACTAATGATATAAAAATGCTGCTTGCTGAAATAAAATTCGGAGTCATTCACCAAAAAAAAAAAAATAATAATAATGTCTTTAATTCTCTAGTACAATTAAAACTTAAAATTTATGTTCATCTTTTTCAGAACAATAATGGAATGACACATTGATATAAAATATATTGGCAAAAAGCCTTTCATCTAAAACATAAGATGGACAATGAGGTTTAGGGCGAAAGAAATGTGATGGTATTAATGTTGAATAAAAATTATGATAGCAAATATGTCACAGAACACCATTGCCAACTAGAGCCATAACTCTTACTATTTATATTAAATGAAATTAGGAGATGTGATTATATTAGGCTAGATAACCATAGATAGATAAATCAAAATTATATGCATCATTTAAGTACATTGTCATTTTGGCAAATAAGAAACTGTTTGAAGATCATTGCATATTAATTGGGTTTGGTGCTTGGGCTATAGAAAATCACAGTGGTGTATCCTGAGATGATGATAAGAGCAGTATAGCTCAGAAAATATCAGGGTAAGATCAGTCTGAAGTACTAATGCTACATATATCTATTGCCATCCATTTAAGAATGGGTTTGATCTGTTTTGCCACTTTGGTTTCAGTACTCTATTTAGAACTGTAGTTCTCATATAAACTGATATAGTTACCAGGTAGAGCAAATCAAAGAGAAAGGGGAGAAGAGAGCAGTGAATATGTTTCAATTTGAAAGTGTAACTCTGAGAATATCTTGAAACATATTAATTACATTTTACTTGTTATTCTCTACTCCCAATTTCCATAATTTTTTCTCTCAGAAGCCTACACCAAACAGGTAGATTCCTATGATGGAGATTTTTGGAACAATTACTAGATGTCCTTGAAATCCGATAACTTTGGGTCCCTTGGTATGATTGACACCAAATCTAATCATGTAGAACTAAGATATTCAACAAATTAAAACATTATAAATCTTTTCAAAAGCCTTCCATATCTAAAGACTACTAAGATTCAATATCAAGAGATTTACAGAACTGTTGAGCAACTCAAGTTCTTGCCAACAGGGATTAAGTCTAAAAGATGAACATACATGGCCCTAATTTATGTAAGCAGGTGTACATCTTCAATAATCACTAATATGTACAGCTTTATGACATATTTCACAACTCTTAATTGGTTAATTATTTCATTCAAGATTCATTTAGTGCAATAAAGAATAACTATTAATCATTGATTGGTATACTGTTGTTAATTCTCACCCATTTTTGAGAAGTTTAACTCATTGCATAAATAAGCCAATTAAATCATTAGGGACAGTTCACTTGGATTAATCACAGACTTTCCTTAGTTAAGGCTTTTACACAACTCACATGACTTTCAGGAAAGTTCCTCTATTTTTCACATAATTCAAATCTAAAAGACTTTTGACTTGGTGCCTAGAAAGCAATTTAGCAAGCAATTTAGCGTTTGAAGGAAGTACTAAAGCTCTCCCATGGCTTTTGTTCTTGAGAAAAGATATGACCTGAGTAAAATACTGTCAAATTTATTTTTTGTGGGGTAGGGAAGAATGAAACACTTTTCAAGACACTGAACTTTTGAACGGATAACCCATAGTGATGTATAAGAGATGAGAGAAAAGAAATTTCCAATCCATTGAAGTTCTATGAAAAACTTTGAGGAGGGATAAAAGGTAAAAACAAAACTTTTTTTTTCTCTTTCCATGATTACTTATTAGGAGTCCCCAAGCATAGTAAGGCAAAAGCCCCACAACCCTCATAAATATTTCAATAAGATATATTTGTTACTATACTGTTAATTAGGGAAGAATTGTCATCAGGGAAATAAGCCCAATACTAAATTGATCTTCTAGGAGTTCTTATTTTAGAAGAGGTTGCTTTAATTTATCCCTCACTTAAAGACTGAGGTCAAGCCACCCCTGTAACCCTTGTGCTCAACCACTTTGCAATTAATTTAATAGTAAGCAAATGTTCCCTCAGTAAATAATTTTTATTTCCATTCCTGGATGAAGGAGACCATACCCTGAGAGGTTTCTGGTTTTCATAGTAACAGAAAATATTTCCCAGTTATCAGTATGTGCCTTCTCCATTCAGTGCAAGTGCATAATTTTTATTTCCATTAATCTTAGTCATGTGTAACCTTAGTTGAAAAAAGGAGCCTTGATTATCATCCATTTCTCTTGGCAACCTACTTGCTACCCATGTATTGTGGTTAAGACAATTATTGTGACTGATGCTTGGTTGTATCCTACAGGTTTCTTGAGGAGGTGAAAGTAAGGGTCTCAGGATGAAACATATAGTGAGTGTGATGGGGTTGACGGAATAATTGCCTCTTGTTTAAAGTGCAAATTTTCTCTGGTTCCAGAAACTGATGAAGCATATACTTTGTAAGATGTGTAGCAATAAGCATAAATTTACTTTCCTCCCCTAGTTATCCACCTTTCAAAAGCAAATAGGTGGAGGGCAACACAGAAAACAATCAGGAAGGAAAAGTAACTCTGTATAAATCAATTAAGTGTGGTCATGTAGCGAGGACTCTAAAATCATTCGCACAAATTGGATAATGATAAATCCCTCCTCAGAGTTCTAGGGGTAGGGGCATGTCTTTTTCTAACACTATCAGCTTAAAAGTCCATGCTGCGGTGTTTCCTAATCCCCACTATACAATTTTCCTGATGGATAAGGCCTACTCTCATTACAATGGGTTGGGTCCTGAAAGTTGTTCCTTGCTCCTTAAGGCATCCATGCTAGATTGGCTATAAAATCTGGCATAAGATCCACTTTTGGAGGTATGCAAATCCTTTTTTTCCTAAAATAAGAGGAAAATGTCAAGGCAAAGAACTGAGGCCACATGTTTTCTATGAATAAAGAGAATCCAGGATTGTCTCTCCTCTCTCACCAAAATGCAACCAGACATCAGAAAATCAGCCAAAATAAAGAAGTTCTCTGAAGATGTGTTGCCTTTTAAATGTATTCCCTTTTTCAGTTAAGTAGCCAAATAGACTCTTCTTTACTATGTGGCTAGCAAGCCAGGACCAGTAGACAGAATGTCTACACAAGTTCCAGAGTTATTTTGGAGGTTGTTAGCATCAATCTAGGACTGTGCAGGCTCATATGAATTAGGTTTATTGACTTATCTTTCATTATAGTTATTATAATCAGGAAAAGGAGAAAGTGATCTATCATCAGTTTTATTCCTACCTCACTGATATCACAAGGTGGTGGAGAGATGTGTGATTCAGGAACTGAAAGTCTGAGGGCTGAATCTGGCAGACAACAACGTGACTTCTTATAAATGACAGGAGTGACTTTGGACTATATAAAGAATGACTATTAATCATCGATTGGTATACTACTTGAATTTTAAGTATAAATGACTGAATGTTGGAGGTGATATGTAATATGTAATATATTACAATGTGTAATATATTACATATATTGAACAGGAACATAATCAAGGGTTTGCTGGAGGCAGATCTTACTAGTCCTGAGATTCTATTGCTAAATGTTTAGCTTGTGTATTTTCATTGCAGATATCAGTGAATTGTACAAATCAGAGCTTGATATTTCATTTTGTTTATTTTAAGAGTTAAGAAAGTTATGAATATACTGTTTAAGTACACATTAAACTTAAAGTATGTCATATGTACATTTTTGAGAGCTCACTGATAAATGGTTACCAGCACAGCACTGCCCACCAAACCTCTGCATTGGTTTTGTCACTATTAGGCCTGGAAAACTAATGGACTTTGGATGAGAAGAATCAGACTTTGTGAATTCTCCTTTCTTAGCCTTACTTGGAATCTATTATGAGTTCTGGAATGATTGGGATTAATGAGTCTCTGAACCTTATATTTTAGCATATGAATCATGACTTTGGAAATTAATGAATCAATGGCATCTCTTTTGTTCATGATTGTATGAATGGGAGGCTAGGATATCTGTAACAAGTAAAATTCCATAATTAAATAAGTTATTTGGAAGATTAACATGTTTAATAGTAAGTAAAAATTTTCTTAAGGTAATAAATGGATATTTCAGTCTCAAATGACTGATAAATATCCTTTCTGGGGAAATGTGATTATAATTTGCTAGAGGGCCTTCAATCAAAAGGTATTATTGAATGAATAACTTAAAAGGCATTTATTAAATGTTTATTACAAGCCAGGATTCTGACAAATAATGAGAGGTCCAAAGGACTGCAAAACTAGTTCTGGAAAATAGAGGAAAAAATTTTATTCACAATTTTAGGAGTGAACAGAGATACCCAAAAAAACAGTAGAAGTGACCTTTGTAAAAGCTTTTGAATTTCTTGAATTACATAGAGCTTGAAGGTTTTACACAATATACAACTTCATTTTTGATGGGAAAATTTTATAGTTTTAAAATATTATTTTTTTAAGTACTACGGACTCAGTGTTTTCATTTAAAAAGATAATGTTATGCAAAGTATCTACATCACTAAATACTAGCATAAGTGTATGAGTCCTCACAGGTATATACAAATATACCTTCATACTTAATTATATTATATCTTCCTCTCCTCCTGAAAAGACAATCTACTGAATTGCTCTGCCTGCAGTATTCTCTCTCTCTCTCTCTCTCTCTCTCTCTCTCTCTCTCTCTCTCTCTCTCTCTCCACCTCTCTTTTTTCCCTCTCTCTCTTTCTCTCTTTACCTCTATGTTCATATGCATAATCATATCAATATCTATCCATAAGTACATCTATATGAATCTAGTTCATCTATTACTATATCATCTATATCTATACCATCTATATCCATAATATATAACATATATATAGATGCACATATGCACACCAGTGTGTATATATGTATGTATATATATGTATATATATATATATATATATATATATATATATATATATATATAATGTATACACATATAAGTATTGTTTGTGTATATGTAGGTTTGTGTATGGGCATGTGTGTGATTGTGTGCTATATCATCTCAACTTAGGTTGTTATTCTAATTTCAAACTCAAAGTCCACTATTAAAGGCTATCCAGGACTGATGGCATTTCTGTACCACTGCCAGAGGATTAACATACTCAGGCTCATCTTTAAAATTATAATGAGGCATCTGGAAAGGACTTTGGTGGAAGATATGTCCACACACATTATGTGTACACACACCTAATGTACAACTCCAATAATCAACAGTAATTTTTATATTGTGATCTCGTGTAAACTTGGTATGTGTACACACACACACACACACACAAACACATGCACAGATATCCTAAAATTCCCATAACTACAAAAAGCCTATTGGCTCCCCAAAATTAAAGCTTTTCCATGACTTCTAAAAGTTAAATAATTCTCAATATTTCTC
The DNA here is from genome assembly GCF_011100635.1 of Trichosurus vulpecula. Taxonomy (NCBI): domain Eukaryota; kingdom Metazoa; phylum Chordata; class Mammalia; order Diprotodontia; family Phalangeridae; genus Trichosurus; species Trichosurus vulpecula. Next base: position 358,362,893 of record NC_050576.1, on the reverse strand, counting down.
CATCATGCTCTAGAAAACTCTTTATCCTGGAAGATAAATTTAGTCCTGGAATTCACACTTCAAAATTACTATTAGTTGCTGTGGCCCATCATTTTTATAGTATAGCTGTCTCTTGAAACTTTACTCAAATAGAGCAGCAAATTCAACTATCTCTTAATTTTTCATCAGGATGCAATCTGGACTCTTCCATTGTGCTCCCCCCCCCCCGAGAGAGAGAGGGAGAGAGAGAGAGAGAGAGAGAGAGAGAGAGAGAGAGGAGATTAGAGACCTTCAAAAACAGGTAAGAAAATTCAACTGTAAGGTCAATGTAGTTCATTTTAGCTATTGCTTCCTTGATGAAGTCATTTGGGGAATTTTAATCTGCAAGAGGTGATGCAATATAGCTAAAAGTAAAAATAATGTTTGACTTGGAGCTTAGAGGTATCTGTCTTTGAGTCCTGCTTCTGATAGTTATCACCTGCATATCTATGAGAAAATTACCTGGTCACTGTTGTGTTGTTTCTTTCTCTAAAAATGGAAATAATATCTGTAATAACCAATTTATAGTGCTGTTGAGAACCCCAAATAAGACAGCATATTTAAACCACTTTTCAAACCTATAAATATCAACTTCCATTATCATCATGACCACCACCACCACCATCATCATCCTCATTGGCAAGACTTTGTCTAAATAGACTTTATCAGAGGCTGTCAAAAATTTAGAGAGGAAATGACCTTAAATCCCTCACCAAATCACTTGTGAAAAACAAATCCAAATACTCCTTATCAGACAATGTAGGCAAGCAGTAGTGTGGATAATCCTACACAGTAGCGCATTTGTAAAAGACTTAGAAAGGTAGAATTAATAGGGAAATCACCTTGGAAAGAATAATTATCTATTCTGTTTTTAGTGTCATATTCCTAAAATACTGCTGAAAGGTCTTAGTTAAGATTGTATTACTTGCCAAGTCTAAAAAGTTTCTCCCCTTTCTGAAAACCTATCCCCCCAAAACATGACTGACATTTTTTAAAGTTTCTCCATGGATATATACAAAGAACTCTTTAGTCAAAATTGGAAAATGGCCAATGAGTAACTGCAGTGTATATTTATGCCACCAATATAAACATATCGATTAGATGAAAATGGACATAACACTAACAACTTCACATTTTATTGATTGGTATCATGCTTGGCAGGGGAAAGAATATGCTGTTTATAGATTACTTTAGATTGTAGCCTCATGCTACCTCATTGTAAGAGCTAACCAGCATGGGCTAATGACAAAATTGATTATTTGCCATTTCCAAAGTATCCATTTTCAAACTCATTCCTCAAGTTGGTACGATAAGAAAAAGTAAAATTTCTTTTTTTCTGACTCCATTACTATTTACAGCAATATAAAAAGTAATACCCAGAACTAAGCTATGTACACATGGTACACTAAGAAAATATTTTTTGTAATTGAAAGCCTTATGGCAACCTTGAATCTACTCATGAGGCTTTTATTGTATGTATACAATCTGGAATCCAAAAAGAATTAATCTTCCTAAATAAGTGAGATTTCCAGACAGTTTTTTTAAGCATTGAAATTTTATTTCCCTCCTTAAATCCATTTTAATCTTTTACAGTGGAATTTGTTCTGAAATATATTGCATACTTCTCAGCCTTATTAAAGAGCATGCTGAATGTAATTTAACTTTTTTCTTCTTAAGTCAGAATCAACATTATAAAAGTCAATTATTGCATTTTTCTGTAATATAGTAGTTCCTTAAAGACAACTGAAGTGGGTAAGGCTAATAGCCTTTCCTGCAAAATAAAATCACCACATATTACTGTGCTGTTTGAGCTTTTCTGTTTAAAAATGATTTTTTTTCCTACTGGAAATCAGTGAATTGATAAATCTATAAGCACTTTAAATTGCCTACTAAATGATAAGAAATTTAGTAGGCATAAGGGATACAAACTCAAAAATAACACAGTGCCTCACCTCAAGGAGTATACTTTTTATCAGAGTAGATGATGTTGACAAATATAAATACATACCAAAAACAACCCATACAGAATATATGTGAGGTAATTTGGGTAGAGAATGGGTAGCAGGGGATCAAGACATGACTTCTTCTTTAGGATGTATGAAATGTTAAAGGGTAGAATTAAAGGAGTTGGTAATTAGCTATGTGGAATAAGAAAGAGTTGTGAAAGTGAAAGACCAACTATAACCATATGAACCAGGATGATTGAAAGAATAGTGTCAGGCCGTTAGTTGTCACTTCTTACTCTGGCATATATGCCTAATTGTAGCTACCATTCCAGCTGCCTAATACTTGGTTTCTAATCTAATACAAGCAGAATAACAGGTAATCAACTTTGTTAGAACTGTGCAGAAAATAAAAATAAATGTCTGAATAAGGCTCTGGGACTTTATAAGTTCTATAATAGTATGGTGGAATTTGAGTTTATTTTAGGTGCTTTGAGTTCCTTTCTGTGTGCTCATTCTCAGATATGTTCCAGAAAGTTTAGATTTTATGAAGAAAATTACTAATACAAGATATTTAGAAAAATATGAAATAACCATGGTCCTAAAGGTCAAAGAAGATAAGGTACCTAAACTAAATTTCATTGTAGATAGTGTCACAAATGGAAGAAAAAAATTCCATTACTTTAAAAAGGTGATGAAAATATTTTTCAATGATATTCATCATTATGATGGAATTGGGAAGTTGACATGGGTATGAAGTTGTCAGATGCTTACTTAACTTGTCCATCACCTGTGGTTGCCTCAGTTATCTGTGTATGGCCATTCTGTTTACTTGATGGCAATTGGAAGGGCATATTAAATAGAATGTACAGTTTATGATGATTCTTAAGGCCAACAGAGTTTCTGAAAGTAGTGTGAATGTGAGGGAAGGAGTACAGCGACTATCTGTGGTATAAGTCCAAGGCATCTTGCGGTAATAGTTAATTTAAGTTATTGAGATGCATTGCTACATCTATTTGAATAGGTTAATCCCTATCACCACCTTCAGTAACAGAATAGATGAAGAAACAAAAAACCAAAACAAGACAAAAAAACCCTGAATTTATTTCAGACATTCTCTTACTGTTCACTGAAGATTTAATGACCATGAAGGTCATGATCATCTCTGCATTATAATGTAGTCCACAAAAAAGAATTCCATGTCCAACATCTTTTGATGTTATTCCTGTGGATGAAAAGGTGAATCTTTGATTACTTAGCAGAAAACGAAAGGAATGATGTTCTTTGCTTTCCTGTGTGATCACATCAAAGACAGGCAGCTTTGTGGAAAGTCAGAGTTGTCAGGGATTTTTGGAGACTGTTTACTGTCCAAAGACATTCTTGGGACGTGTAATGACAAGTAAAGTGGGACTTTTCACTGTTTTTTTTTTTCTTTTGGAGTGCTTCTCAGAACTAAGGCAATCAAATGCCTTGGGTTGAGTCTTTGATTGAATCAAGAGTCTTTGATGACCTGCTTAAATCACAAGAAAACCTAAGTCACATGAGTTTGAATGACATGGTCATGACATCATCTGTGTGCTAACCCTGAAGAAGTGCATATATACTCTGAGGTTCTCATTTTGCTTGTGGGATCACTCATTGAAAGAGCGTTTGTGTGATTTGGCCAGACTAGACTCTGGGTAGCTGTTAAGGAGCACCCCCACACACACACCCCAGCTTTGAAAACGCAGATGCTGGTCCTTCTCTCTCTGGTAACTACGTATGTATTGCTATGGACAGACAAATCTGCTGATTTGTGTTATTTGCTCTGTTTATATAATTTCTGCTTGTAATTTCTCTTTGTTTTCTCTGAAGTTCAGGGTGCTGACTTTTTCCACTGAAATAAGTGAATGATATATGTGTAATTAAAGTACAATTGTAAACTCTTTAAAGTAACTTTCCTTAGAAAAGGAAATCAAAGAATCTGTGCTAGCAGCCCTCCTGTATGCTGGTTTCATTGGCCTTACACCTCCACAGCAGCTGCAATCAGCCTTGTTGTTATAGGAAGTAATGGAGCAAGATTACCATTAGGCACTATGAGATCATAAAGAGATAGCTGGAAGGCTGAAACTCAATGGGTGGACTGCTGTTCTTGCAGAAATGGAAATAGCTACCACTAGATCATGAATTCAGGTATTCAGCAAATCTTTGGTGTCATTACAGCATGTCAAAAAATATTGGAAAGGATAGGAAATGTCTTTGATTTCATGAAAGCTAGCAGAAAACATATACTGGTTTATTTTTCATTTAGCTATAAAACATGGTGGTAGTATTATTTTACTGATACTTTTTCTTCCTAGCTTCTAACATTATATTATTGCAGCAAATATGCATTGGAAATAAGGCTCTGTTTGGTTGACTTATAAATATGTCTGTTTGTTAAACATACCTTTTACCTTCTAATTTCAATTACTATTTCTTCCTCTGGTATATTTCCTAGCAGCAATATGTTAGATTTTTGTTGGGGAAAATGACATCTAAATAGAAATAAAAAGAACATTGGAAAAAATTCTTTGGTATTGGGAAATTTAACAAATTACTGTTTGGAATATTTTATATATTGCCATTTTTTGAAAGAAAGCATTTTTTTGGGAAATTAGAAAATAAAACATAGATGAGAAACCACAGTTATTCATTCTATTTAATTCTATTCACCACTATACAGACTTCCCCAGTTATAAACAATATCACACAATGCTGACACTATGATATATAGGGTGTTCCATACAGGACCAATGAGGGTCTTTGGATCAAGGAGTCAGAATTAAAGGAGACTTCATATGCTAAATCCATTTTTTCATGTAAGGAAACTGACAATTCCAGAGTGGTGAAATGACTTCCTCAAGATCATAAGACAGTAAACAGGAGATGCAGGAAACTCATTAACTTCTCTAAATTCCTTGTTTGTATAGAAGACAGCACTATCATTTCAGGCCTTTAGACTCACAAGTCAGGAGTCATCTTGGACTCCTCACTGTAGCTCATCCCCACCTCATATCCCATATGTTGCCAAGGCGTGTCAATTTTATCTTTTCTGTGTCTTTCATATATGCCCCATTATCTCCTCTGACACTGACAACACTATCATTTCAAACTTGGATGATCACAATAGACAAATAGTAAGTCTGCCTGCTTTAAGTCTCTCCCCATTCTTAATTATCTCTATTGGGTCACTAAAATAATTTTTCTAAAGTGCAGGTACGACCAAGTCATCCCCACCTTCTACTCAATGAACTCCAGTGAGTCTCCATTGTCTCCAGGATAAGACACAAAATCTTCTGCTTGATGTTAAAAGCCCTTCATAACATAGCCCTAGTGTTCTTATACCTTCATTCATACCACATACTCTTTAACCCAGTAACACTGGACTCCTTGATGTTCCACATACAAAACACTCCATTTCTTGGCTCCAGGCATTTTCACTGGCTGTCATCTATACCTGGAACATTTTAAATCTGTATTTCTCCCTATTGGCATATTGACTTCCTTTAAGTCTCAACTGAAATTCCATCTTCTACAGGAAGCCTTTCCAATCTCTTAATTCTACTGTATTTCCTCTGCTAATTATTTCATATTAATCCTGTATGTAACTTGTTTGTATATATTTGTTTGTTTATTGTCTCTTTCATTGATACCCCACTGGGCACCCAACTAGACAGTTCCAGTTGAGCAATGCAGCTCTTCTCTCCCTCCTCTTTCCTTACCTCCTTTCCCACTGAACCCTAAAACAATATCTTTGATATTATAGGCTAGCTTTCTTTCTTGAACCATGCCTTAAACTAAATTCACTCTGGTTCTTACTGATTGGCCAACAATAGGTTCCAGCCCAAGCCCCAGTTAGTGGTCACTGTTTGGGCCCTAATGGTTCAGAGTGAATGTAGATAGCAATTGTTTCCATTTTGCCCAGAAAACCTTAGTGTCTTCCCCTCCAAGATTGTTTTTTTTTTTTAAATATGATTAAGAGGTCATTCTTTTTCTCATTAATCACCTAGCATTCATCACTGAATGGGCATTACATCAATCAAACTGAGACCTGGGGAAAACCTCACTTTGAGAAGACCAAGGTCACCCAATGTATCCAGGGCCATCTACAGTTGTCCTGATCTGTATCTGGCCACAGGACCCAGATTGCTCTGGAGGAGAAAGTGAGTCTGCTGACTTTGCACAGCCTTTTCAGTTAAATCTAATTCACTTGCTAGTCATGGAATCAACTTCCTGATGCCATGGTCCTCTTTGAGAAAGAAGAACAAACAACAACAAGCAACAGTCTCTCCCATTTGATTTTGATCTCCTTTTGGGCAGAGACTACCTTTAATTTCTTTTGTTTAAATCCCCTGTACTCATCACTGTGCCTGGCACATAATAAGCATTTAAATGTTTAAGAAATGAATGATCGATTGAAACTTTTACCTCTAAACCCAAGGCATTTTAAATTGTACCATGCTGTCATTCACATTTGTGAACACATGTGTGTATACTCATATATAATTGCATATATGAATACATGAATACGTATATACACATATGGAGAGATTTACATTCATGTACATGAATATATGTATATATGTGTATATCCATAGCTACAATTACAACCATATTATTGTTCTTGTCGTTACATGCCTGACACATTATTATTTTAGCATCTGAGATATTAATGAATGCATCACACTTATTAGTGTCAATATTTCCAAAAGGAGTTGAAAAATATACCATGTCATATTGTCATTTTTTTGCAGGTAAAATTTCTCTCATGGTCTTTTCTCCCTGTCACTGCCATCTAACACACTTGCTGAATCTTAATGTAGTTTCAACAAACTTCCAGACATAAGGGAACTGAAGAAAGCATCAGAATTTCAATATGATTTTTACTGACTTGATCAAAACGTTTCATATGGTAGATCAGGTCTGCAGCAGCTTTTACATTGTTTTGTTGTCTGGTGAAATTCAGTAACATTTTGAGACAACCCCATGGAGGGCCAAGTTTGGGTAAATATGGGTGTCATCTTGATTATGAGAGGATTAAAATAGAATGAAAACTGGACTTTGATTTTTTTTTCCACTTCTCCCCTACCCCAATGCTGAATTTGATGACACAATCAGGAACTAGAACTGTTAGCATGGAGATTCATATTACATATGAATTATTTTTCCTCTTCAGTGGAAATCCTCTAAGATAAAAATATCATTAAGTCCAAAAAAGAACACAAACCTACATATTTTACTACTCATTGCTGAACACTGTTAACATCTCTTGCTTCCTCCACTTATTATCTAACTTTATGAATTTAACTTTTTGATGCTCAATTTGATTATTTATACATGATAGAGATAGTTCTGGTATATACTCCTGCCTTACCTTATTAGCTCTTAAATTATTGCATCATACTGGGTGGGCACTGAACAAATATCTAGAAAGAGCTAGTTAGACTGGTTTTTCTTGATCCTGGTATAGGATGGGGTACTTTGGACTAATCTATGACCTCACTGATCTCTTCCTTACATGAGTGCAAGAAGTTCCCCATGGGATACTGAGAAAGGGAGCAAGATCCAAATGCTGCAACATTCATAATTCATTCCATTGATGGAAATAGTGATAATTAGAGGTGTGGCAGCTGCTGTTAGTTGTTGGGCAGACAGGTAGCACGGTGGATAGAGTACCGGGCCTGGAGTCAGGAAGCCCCATCTTTGTGAATTCAAATCTGACTTCAGATACTAACTAGCTCTGTGACCCTGCACAAGTTCCTTAAGCCTGTTTGCCTCAGTTCTTCATTTATAAAATGAGAAGAAAATTGAAAACCACTTAACTATTTTGCCAAGAAAAATCCAAGTGGGGTCACAAAGAGTCACATATGACTGAAAGAAGTGAACAGCAACAAAGCTGCTATTAATGATGCTTCTGCTGCCACAAGGGCAACAAATTAATGATTAAGACCACATAGAGAAGGAAAGAGACGAAAAGAATCATTATCCTGAAGATGTGGAATTCAGAAAAAAGATTGGGGGAAGAGGATACCAGGAAAGCTACTACTGAAAAAAGAATAGTCACAGTAAAAAACAAACAAACAAACAACAACAAAACACTTGATAATCCTGAATGGAGGATTAAAAGGTGGGGAAGAAAAGTCTAAGAGACTTCCTTCCACTGTTTCTTAGACAACTAAAGATTGTCTAAATAAATTTGGGCTTTTGGAAAGCATTGTAATATTATTTGCCAAAAGTAATTATGAAATACAATTTCAGAGAATTCTGAGTAGTATACATTGTTACAGAATAAAGTAAGCAAAACCAAAAGTGAAATTTATACAAAGACAAGAAAATTGTTAAGAAATTAATTTTGAAAGATATAAAAAAGCAATCACCAACCATATCTCCAGAGGACCAATACTGAAGCATGGTGCCTACCTCCTAATAAGGAAGCGATGAGTAGCAGACATGCAATTTGGACATGGCCACCAAGTGAATTTCTTTTGCTGTACTTTGTTAATTTGTCAAGAGACTTTTAGGGAAAAAAAAAACATTCCCCCTTTTTTTATTCTTCTAATTAGGGAGGGGGATTGGAGCAACATGATGCTTTCTCTAAAAAATGGAGAGCCTTGAAACATTTTTTAAATGCATGGAATAGAAAGAAGCTCAAAAAGAAGCATGGACAAGCAGAAAAGTTTTCAAAGTAATATACATCACTAGTTACACACATATGCACATAGAAGTATGTGTGTATATATATGTATATATATACATATATATATATATACATATATACTCAAGCATGTATTAAAAGCAAGTACTATGATGTAATGCAGAATCTTGATCCATGTCTTCCCATTAACTTATTTTTGTCCTATGTCTCTGTTTTCTTCACTTGCTCCCTGTTCCCTCACTCTCCCTGTGTAAGCATTTTATCGTATTGTCAAGAGCAAAATTTACTTTGTTCATTCATTCATCCATCAGTCCAGTGAGTCAATAAATCTGTTATACAGTCAACAAAGATTTATTTATTGTTTATTATGTCAGGTCCCATCCTAGGGATACAAAGAAAGACTAAATCCAGTCACTGTCTTCAATGAAGTGACATTCTAATAGGGAGGGGGAGGAACATGTTCATAGCTAGATAAATACAAGGTAAAGAGTAGATGTTTTCTTATCATCATTATTAAAATACCTATAAAATACAGCTATTGATTGTAATATATGTGTCTATTTGCCATTTCATAATAAAGAATATTCACATGCACCTTTCTTTTTTCCTTTTTTTTCTATTAGCTTTTATGAAATGTAGAAAATTCTTCTTATATAAACCACAAAAACACAGTGTACTATTCTATTTTCTGTAATTGGATTATTTTTTATGGATTCTATTATACTCTAACTGTTAGTAAAAGCCTTGTTTTTCACTCAATTTGTCTTACTCTAAGTCTCATTTGATCTCCACATGGAGATTAAGAATATTTTTTTCAAGTATGTATTTTTGAAATCAGTTTCTCTTTGCCTGAAAATGAGATTTTTTTAGGTCTATAAATCCTTTTAGAAAAACAGGAAAATAAATAAATGCTTCTAAGCTGTCTCATTCCAGAAAAGTACATTTCATATATTTTGCAAGTTGTATTCTGCTTTTGAGCCTTAAGGTGGACAAAATAAATCAAGTTTTTGTTGTTTTTGTCATTTAAAAATACATGTAGACATATATGTACCTTCCCACAATTACCCTTCTGTTTTAAATCTAAGCTTAAAATCCACAACAAGAATTCAAACTCAAACACAAATGCAATAATTCTATTAGATGGTCAAATTTGCCTATGCAATACTATCCTTACTTTGACATTAAAAACTGAGGCCTCTCAAAGAACAAATACTTGCTATTTAATATTCCAAGATTACATGACTTCTTTGAGAAAAATAGTCTGTGAAGTCATAATAGCTCCATCCCAATATACATCTAAATATGTGGGAAGGTGTCAAAACTGGCATTGTTCTATGGGTAAATAGGCAAGGAAAGCCACCCATGAGCAAAGAAGAACACTTTGCAAAGAAATATACAGATAGATAGATAACAAAGTAAAATTAATTGAATCATCCAAGCCAACTTCAATATGGTAGATAGACCACCAATATACATCATTTAAATTACACATCTTTCCAAATTAAAAAAAGAATTTAAATGTCTCTTGTGTGTCAAACACATATTTTGTTGCTGTTTTTGAATTCTTATTTATTTTATTTTTAATTTATGAAATAAAACAAGAATTTTTATAGCAAAATAGATTTTTAAAAAAAGATGATTGGAAAGAAAGAAGGAAGAAAGGAAGGAAGGAAGGAAGGAAGGAAAAAAATTAAACTTCATACAAAAATTTCAGGGCAGCTAGATGGCACAGTGGATAGAGTTCACATCTAGCCTCAGATTGTTACTATATGCATAATTATGGGCAAATCACTTTACTCTATTTGCCTCAGTTCCTCATTTGTAAAATGAGCTGGAGAAGAAAATGACAAATGATTCTGTTATCTCTACCAAGAAAAACCCAAAGAACGTCATGAAGAGTAGAAAATCAGTAAACAACAACAAACATCTGAATGAGAAAAAAAAAAAAAAAACTATGGATGTTTGTCCTATAGAAGTGATAACTGAGGGAGATCAGGATACTTGTCTCCAAATATTTGAAGGATTTTTTTTTTTCTGGAAGTAAGATTAGACTCAGATAATTCAACTATAAAATGATTATGTGACTACCTATGTGTTTCTAATGTGAAATGAAAGGCTATGTTATGGGGTTTAAGGAGATAGAGGAATTGGAAATTAAACATTTGAAGGAGCATCAGCATTATTCATGAATTCCTTTTAAAATGAGAATGGGCACAATCACCTAGAGCATTGCTATCTCTGCTGAATCACTGTCATGTCCTGTTGGAGGGGCTTTTGTAACTCAATGAAATTATGAGCTATGCCATGCAGGGTTACCCAACACAGACAGGTCTTAGTGAAGAGTTCTAATGAAAGGTGATCTACTGGAGAAGGAAATGGCAAACCACTCCAGTATCTGTGCCAAGAAAACCCCATTGGTGGTATTAAAATGGCAAAATATATGATACCAGAAGATAAACCCCTCTGGTCAGAAGGTGTCCAACACACTACCAGGGAGGAACAGAAGACACCTACAAGTAGCTTCAGAATAAAGAAGTATGCAGGCCAAAGCTGAAAGGAGGCTCAGCTGTGCATGTGTCTGGTGAGTAAAGTCTGATGCTATAAAAATAAATATTGCATAGGAACCTGGAATGTTATATTTTTGAACCACGGTAAGCCGGATGTGGTCCAACAGGAGATAGAAAGAATAAATATCAAGATCTTGAGTGTCTTTGTTCTTAAATGGATGGGAATAGTTGAATTTAATTCAGATGATAACTTCATATACTACTGTAGGCTGGAATCCATTAGGAAAAATGGACTAGCCCTCACAGTCAAATAAAAAGGAGGAGAAAAAGCAGTGCTAGGTTACAACCTCAAACATGACAGAATGATATCTGTTCAAATCCAAGGCAAATCATTCAACATAAGACACAAGTCTATGCTCCAAGCACTGATGCCAAAGAAGCTAAAGTTTATCTGCTTTTTGAAGACTTATAATATCTTCTAGAAATAACAACAAAAAAATTCTTACATTCATCACAGGCTATTAGAATACTAAAGTAGGAAATCAAACCATAATTGGAATCACAAGCAAGTTTGGCCTTAGAATACAAAATTAAGTAGGGTAAAGAATAATACAGTTTTGTCAAGATAACTTACTATTCATAGCAAACACTGTTTTCCAACAACCCAAAACACAATTCTACACATGGCCATCACCAGCTTTTCAAAAGTGAAAGAAGTTTTATGATATACTTTATAGACAAAGGGGGAGAAATACTATGTTGTCATTTAAAACAAGACCTATAGCTGACTGTGGCTCAAATCATGAGCTTATTATTGAAAAAATCAGACTTAAATTGAAGAAAATGGAAAAAAAAATTAGGAACTAAATAACATCCTTTATGAATATGAAGGAGAAGTGATGAATAGATTTAAGGGATTAGCTCTGGTGCCTGAAAAATTATTCACAGAGGTTCACAATATTGTACAAGAGGTACCACCACTACCAACAACAAAGTTTTCCAAAAGAAAAAAGGAGAAAAAGAAGAGCAAGAAAGAAAAAATGACTGACTGATGAGGGTTTTTTAAAAAAATCACTTAGTATTTTATTTTCCCCCACTTGCATGTAAAAACAATTTTTAACATTCATTTTTATAACTTAGATTTCCAAATTCCCTCTCCTCCTCTGTACCCCCTCCCCTTCATTGAGAAGGCAGGCAATTCAAAAAAACAAGTTACGCAAATGTAGTCATGCAAAACATTTCCATAGTAGTACTGTGCTGAAAGAAAACATAGACAAAAAAACCTCAAGAAAAATAAAGACTTCCCTCCATCCTCTTCCCCTCATTTATTCGATTCCCTCTCTGCTTTCACCCTTTACCTCCTCAAAAGTGTTTTGCTTCAGACTACCCTCTCCCCTAAACTGCCCCTCCCTTTTATCATCCACTCCCTTCTCTTATCCCCTTCCTCTCCTACTTTCCTGTAGGGTAAGACAGATTTCATACTCAACTTAACGTGTGTGTTATTCCCTCTTTGAGCAAATTCTGATGAGACTAAGGTCCACTCATGCCCCCTTACCCCCTTCCCCTTCCCCTTCAATGTAGAACCTTTGTCTTGTCTCTTTTATGGGAGATGTTTTACCTCCTTCTACTTCTTCCTTTTTCTTTCTCCCAGTAAATTTCTATCTCATGCCTTAATTTGTTAAGGTACCATCCCTTCATATTCAAGTCACACCTGTACTCTCTGTCTATACATTTTCCTTCTAACTAGTCTAATAATGAGAAATGTATTATGAATTACAAATATTATTTTCCCATATAGGAATCTGAACAGTTTAACTTTAATAAGTCCCTTATAAATTCTCTTTCCTGCCTACCATTTTATGCTTTTCTTGAGTCATGTGTTTGAAAGTTAAATTTTTTATTCAGTTCTTGTCTTTTCTGAAGAATGCTTGAAATCCCTTTATCTCATTAAATGTTCGTATTTCCTGCAAATCAATTATATTCAGTTTTCTTGGGTAGATTATTCTTGGTTGTAATCCTAGCTCATTTGCCCTCCAGAATATCACATTCCAAGCTCTCTGATTCTTTAATGTAGAAGCTGCTGAATCTTGTGTTATCTTGACTGTGGCTCCATGATACTTGAATTATTCCTTTGTGGCTGCTTGCAATATTTTCTCCTTGACTTGGGAACTCTGGAATTAGGCCGTAATACTCCTGGAAGATTTAATTTTGAGATCTATTTCAGGAGGTGATTGGTTGATACTGTCAATCCATATTGTACTCTCTGGTTCTAGAATCTCAGGGCAATTTTCCTTAATAATTTCTTGAAAGATGATGTCTAGGCTCTTTTTTTGATCATGGCTTTCAGGTATTCCAATGATTTTTAAGTTATCGCTCCTGTATCTAATTTCCAAGTCAGTCTTTTTTTTTTCCAATGTCTTCTATTTTTTTTAAATTCTTTTGGTTTTGCTTTACTATTTTATGATTTCTCATAAAGCCATTAGCTTCCATTTGCTTCATTCTGGTTTTTAAGGATTTATTTTCTTTAGGGAGCCTTAAGACCTCCTTTGCCACTTGTACTGTTCTCCTTTCTAAGGCATTCTTCTCATGGGCTTTTTGGACATCTTATTATTTAGCCTAGTCTGTTTTTTAAAGTATTATTTGCATCTCTTTTGCCAACCTGCTGACTTTTTTCATCATTTTCTTGCATCATGCTCATTTTTCTTCCCATTTTACAAGGATTTTCAAAATCCTTTTATGAACTCTTCCATGGACCGAGACCAATTCATATTTTTCATGGAGGCATTGGGTGTAGGAGCGTTGACTTTGTTGTCTTCTTCTGAGTATGTATTTTGATCTTCCTTGTCACCATAGTAACTTGCTATAGTCAGAGTTTTTATTCCATTGTTTACTCATTTCCACAGCTTATTAATCAACTTTTTAACTCTTTGTTTAGACAGGACTCTGCTCACAGGGTGGAGGACTCACTAGCCCAAGTTTCAGGTGATTTTTTGCAGCTATTTTCAGAGATACTTCTAGGGACCTGCATGTTTTCAGTTCTTCCAATGTGGTATGATTTAAGGAGAGGTGTTTACTACTTTCCTGGCCTGTGCTTTGGTCTGTGTGCAACCACAAGCAATCTTTGCTGCCCTGGAACTCTGAGGAGTGGCCCTCCCTCCACTGTGGCCCTAAGTTGTTGTTTGCTAGTGCTCCTCCTCACACTGGGACTGCCACTAAGCACTACAAGGATGATGCAAGTATGGCCAAAATAACAGAGTCCTGTCCCAGTGCTAACAAAAAGATTTTTGTAATTTCCTTATTTCCAGTTTTTCAACCCCCTTACCATCTGTGGGGTAAGAGCTCCAGAAGCAGCCACTGCTGCTGTTAATTCAGTCACTCCCAAGACCTACTTCTGGTTTGATATGGCTGGGTCAATACTGGTGGGGCCTGTGCTGGACTGTGCTCTACTCTCACCCAGGTGTGACAGACTCTTCCTGCTAACCTTCTGAATTGTCTTTGATGTCTATGGGTTAAATGTCTGGAAACAACCAATGCTGTAGGGATTTAACACTCCCAAGGTCTGACCTGGGTATGCCGTGGCCTGTTCTACACTGGACTTATTCCTCCCTGGTAAAATTTACATTTTCTGACAACCTTCCAAGTTGCCTTGACCTGAAAATTTGTTTCATTCCATCCTTTTGTGGGTCCTACAGCTCTAGAAATTGTTTAGAGTAATTTTTAAAGATATTGAAGGTTGTTGGAGTAGAGCTCTGTCATCTTGGTTTGTCCCCTTAAATGATGAGGTTTTACAAATAGCTGAAAAAAGAAAGGAAGTGAAAGGACAAGTAGAAAGGGAATGATGTACTAAACTGAATGCAGAATTTCAGAGAATAGGAAGTAAAGATAAAAAAAGGTTTTCTTAAATGAGCAATGCAAAGAAATAGAAGAAAACTGTAAAAGTGGAAAGAGATCTCTTCAAGAAAATAAGAGATGTCAATAGAATTTTTCATGCAAAAATATGATAAAAGACAAAAATGAAAGGGGCTTAAAGAAGTAGAAGAGATTAAGAAGAGATGGCAAAATTTTGATTGCTATGGGACTGAATAAGTAAATTAATTTTGTTAAAATTGTCATTTTTTATTATATTAGCTTGGCCTAACCATGAGCAACTGATGTTTTTCCATTTATTTAGATCTGACTTGATTTGTCTGAAAAGTGTTTTTAATTGTGTTCATATAGGCCCTGGGTTTGTCTTGGCAGGTAAACTCCTAAATATTTTATAGTGTCTACAGTAACTTTAAATGCAATTTCTCTTCCTATCTCTTGTTCTCGGGCTTTATTATTAATGCATAGGAATGCTTAGGATTTATGTGGGTTTATTCTATATCCTGCAACTTTACTAAAATTGTTTATTATTTCAAGTAGTTTTTTACTGATTCTCTAGGATTCTCTAAGTAAATCATCATATTATCTGCAAAGAGTGGTAACTTAGTTTCTCCTTTGTCTTCCTAATTCCTTCAATTTCTTTTTCTTCTCTTATTGCTAAAGCTAAAACTTCTAGTACCAAACTGAACAGGAGTGATAATGGACATCCTTGTTTCACCCCTGATGTTATTGGAAATGCATCTAGCTTTTTCCCATTACATATGATGCTTGTTGATGGTTTTAAGTAGATGTTATTTATGATTTTAAGGAACACTCCATTTATGCCTATGTTTTTTAGTGTTTTTAATAGGAATGAGTGTCATATTTTGTCAAAAGCTTTTTCTTCATCTACTGAGATAATGATATTGTTTCTACTAGTTTTGTGGTTGATATGATCAATTATGCTGATGGGTTTCCCAATTTTGAACCAGCCTTGCATTCCTGCGATAAATCCTACCTGATCATAGTGTGTTATTCTCATGATAAATTTCTGCAATATTTTTGCTAATATTTTATTTAAAAAATTTATATAGTTTTCTTTCTCTGTTTTTACTCTACCTGGTTTGGGTATTAGTACCATATTTGTGTCATAAAACAAATTTTTGTAGGACTCCTTCTTCACCTATTTTCCCAAATAGTCTATAAAGTATGGGGATTAGCTGTTCTTTAGATGTTTGACAGAATTCACATGTAAATCCATCTGGCTCTGGAGACTTTTTCCTAGGGAATTCATTGATGGCTTGCTCAATTTCTTTTTCTGAAATGGGATTATTTAGGAAATTTATTCCCTCTTCTGTTAACCTGGACAATTTAATTTTTTATAAATATTCATCCATTTCCCTAAGATTGTCAAATTCATGGGCATCCAATTGGGCTAAATAATTCTTAATTGTTGCTTTCCTTTTCTCTTCATTGGAGGTGAATTCACCCTTTTCATTTGCAACCAGAGGGCAAAATCAACATTGAAAGAATCCATTGATCACCTAAGCAAAGCAATCCCAAAATAAAATCAGCAAGGAACATTATAGCCAAATTTCAGAACTATGAGCTCAAGGAAAAAATACCACAATAG
The DNA here is from genome assembly GCF_011100635.1 of Trichosurus vulpecula. Lineage (NCBI taxonomy): Eukaryota > Metazoa > Chordata > Mammalia > Diprotodontia > Phalangeridae > Trichosurus > Trichosurus vulpecula. The sequence goes on along the minus strand of NC_050576.1, from coordinate 358,346,273 downwards.
GCCAGAAATAAACCATTTAATTATTGGGGAGGCATAATCAGCATTACATAGAACTTGGCAGCTGCAATATTAAAAGATGGAAGGTCATGGAACAGACAGTCCAGAAAGCAAAGGAGCTAGGACTATAAACAATAATTAATTATCTGGCAAAATTAAAAATTATATAATAATGGAAAAATGGTTTTTCAATGAAATAGAAGGATTTCAAGCTTTCATAAGGAGAAGATCAGAACTTAGCCAAAAATTTCACCTCTGATATAAAAATCCAAGAGAAGCATAAAGAGGTAAAAAGATAAATGAAAACATAATGAATGCAATAGGGGTGAACAGTTCAAATCACTACATGGGGAGATGATATTTGTAATTCTTACAAACAGTATCACTAATAAGACAGCTAGAAGGAATATACATAGACCGTGGGTATGGATATGAGGTGAATTTGGGGGAATGACATTAAAAAAGTAGGGATAAGAAAGAGGAATACACTGGATGCAGAAGGAAAGGGGAAGTAAAATGGGATAAATTATTTCACATAAAGAGGCAAGAAAGACCTATTACATAGAATTGAAAATGGGAGGATGTGCAATGAGCATTGGTTGAACCTTACTCTCATCAGTATTGGCTCAAAGAGGGAATAATATACACAATCAGTTGAATATAGAAATTTATATTAACCAACAGGGAAGTAGGAGGAGAGGAGATTAAGTAAAAGGGGTGAGGACTGACAGAAGGGAGGGCAAATCAGGGGAGGTGGCAGACAGAAGCAAAAGACTGGTAAGGAGAGAAAGGGTTTAAGGAAAGAGATGATAGACAGGAGGAAAGATAGAATGGACAGAAAGCCACAGGGAGTAATCATAACTGTGACTGTGAATGGGATGAACTCTCTCATAAAATTGAAGAGGATAGCAGAGTGGATAAAAAAAAATCAGAATCCTACAATATGTTGCTGAGAAGAAACACACTTGAAGAAGAAAGACACACAAAAAGTAAAGGTAAGGACCTGGAGCAGAGTAAATTATGCTTCAGCTGAAGTTAAGAAAAAACAGGGGTAGTAATCCTGATCTCAGACAAAATAAAGATCAAAAAATAGAAGTAATTAAGAAAGACATGGAGGGAAACTACATTTTGTTAAAAGATACCATAGCCAATGAAGCAATATCAATACTAAACATATGCATCAAGATAACATCCAAATTCTTACAGGTGAAGTTAAGTGAATTACAGGAAGAAATAGCAAACAAAATCATATTTCTGGGTGACTTCATCTGTCCCCTCTCACAACTTGATAAATCCAAACAAAAATAAATAAGAAGCTAAGAAGGTAAATATAATGTTAGAAATGTTAGGAATGATATGTTGGATATTTCAGACCTTTGGAGATAACTAAATGGGAACAGAAAGTAATAGATATTATTCTCAGCAGCATTGGCAGCTACCCAAAAATTGACCATGTAATAAGGCATAAAAATCTTAAAATCAAATATATGATTGTGTGCTTGTGCTTGGACCCCAATAGTAACATCACATGTCCCCTTAGCCTCCACTTGGGTATCTGTGTCTGAACTCCAATTCTAAAATCACATCTCTCCCTAGATTTAAAGCATTGGCCCAGGCAGCTTCTCTCCAGTTCAAGGGCAGCATGCCTTACCAAAACGACTAGTTCTCGAAATATATTCTCTCCCAGGCAGTTTCTCTGTAGCTAAAGGGCAGTGTGCCCCAGTTATCTCTGCTATTTTCTCAGTGAGCAGTTATGCCCAAATATAGTTTGATTCCAGATGATACACTAACATATATCCTAGGCATAGTCAAATGTATACTCCCTTACATTAATCTTGTCTAATAAGACACATGATGCAGTCTACTTGGATATTCCCAGTCAGTCGTGAACTTTTGGTGGCTCAGTGACATTTCATAGTCAAAAATACACCTCCTCCTAGCCCCTTCCCCCAGCCACGTGGGCTATTTTATAGGAAACTCTGGGTAAGATACCTGTGCAGTAGATACAAAAAGTGAATGTTTCTTTAAGAACTGACCACCCCTGAATCACGCCTTAACCACTCCCTAATCCCACCCTAAAACACCTAATTGACAGGTTTCATCCCTGAATCTTGTACCTAAACTTTCTCTGTAACCCTGTATTGGTTGCAGGTTCCCTAAGAACTCTTACTGGCTTTATTTATGTAAAGCGTAATAAATAATAACTACAGCTGCAGTTGCTTCTGGCCCCAGGCCCACCTGGTGGGAGGAATTCACTGGTGGATCAGAGCAGGAGTGCAGAGACTGCTTAGGGATCTGACTCAGGTCCAGGTTGGCAGTTCTTGGGGAAGGAGTGCTGGTGTGACAGAGCTGGCTGTATAGAAATAGCTCTGAAAACAACAGCACATCCCTTCAAGCTTGGAACAAAGTACTCTTCACTCTACAAGCAGTCATACCCTGATGAAAAACTCAAGGGTCAAGTAAGGAGGATGGGAACATGGCCAGGCAGCAAAAAAATGGACTCAGATTCAGACTCAGACTTTGGAATCTTTCTTTGGTGACAAAAAATACCAAAACATACAGGCAGAAGAAGTCAACAAAGTCAAAGAACCTACATCAAAAGCTTCCAAGATAAACATGAACTGGTCTCAGGCCATGGAAGAGCTCAAAAAGGATTTCAAAAAGAAAAGGAGAACTGCCCTGATATTCTAGAGCCAAAGGGTAAAACAGAAATTTAAAGAATCCACAGATCACTTCATCAAATAGATCCCAAAAAGAAAACTCCTAAGAATATTGTCACCAAATTCCTGAGCTCCCAGATCAAGGAGAAAATACTGCTAGCATCCAGAAAGAAACAATTTGAGCATTGTGGAAGCACAATCAGAATTAAACAATATCTAACAGCTTCTACATTAAGGGATCAAAGGGCAATGGAGCTAGGATTAAAACCAAGAATCACCTACCCAGCAAAACTGAGTATCATGCTCCAAGGAAAAATATGGATTTTCAATAAAATAGAGGATGACTCTCAAGCTTTCCCAGTGAAAGGACCAGAACTGAGTAGAAAATTTGACTTTCAAACACAAGAATCAACAGAAGCATGAAAATGTAAATAAGAAAAAGAAATCACAAGGGATTTACTAAAGTTGAACTGTTTTGTTTACATTCCTACATGGAAAGATGATGTGTATGATTCATGAGACCTCAGTATTAGGGTAACAGAAGGGAATATGCATATATATACATATATGTGTATATATATGGGTGTGTATGTATGTATATATGTATGTGTGTATATATACATATACATACATATGTATATATATATATATATATATATATAGAGAGAGAGAGAGAGAGAGAGAGAGAGACAGACAGAGAGACAGAGGGCACAATGTGAGTTGAATATGAAGGAATGATATCTAAAAAAAATCAAATTAAGGGATGAAAGAGGAATATATTGAAAAAGGGAGAAAGGGAGAGATAGAATGGGGTAAATTTTCTCACATAAAAGTGGCAAGAAAAAGCAGTTCTGTAGGAAGGGAAGAGGGGGCAGGTGAGGGGGAATGAGTGAATCTTGCTTTCATCGGATTTGACCTGAGGAAGGAATACCATACACACTTAATTGGGTATCTTACCCCACAGGAAAGAAGGAGGAAGAAGATAAAAAAGGGGTAATGATAGAAGGGAAGGCAGATAAGGGGAGGAGGTAATTAGAAAAAAACACTCTAGGGACAGGGTCAAGGGAGAAAACTGATTAAAGGGGAATAGGCTAGGAGGAGCAAAATATAGTTAATCTTTCATAACATGAGTATTGTGTAAGGGTTTTACATAATGATATGCTCGTGGCCTATGTTGAATTGCTTGCCGGAACTCAAAGTTTTAAAAACAGATGTTCAAAAACAACAAAAAAAAATTTTGCATGCAACTAGGAAATAAGATACACAGGCAATGGGGCATAGAAATTTATCTTGCCCTACAAGAAAGGAAGGGAAAAGGGGATGGGAGGGGAGTGGGGTGACAGAAGGGAGGGCTGACTGGGGAACAGGGCAACAAGAATATATGGCATCTTGGAGTGGGTGGGAGGGTAGACATGGGGAAAAATTCATAATTCAATTTCACAAATCTTGTGAAAATCAATGCTGAAAAATACATATATTAAATAAATTAAATTTAAAAAAGGGTAATAAATCTTTGCTCCTTGACTTAAAGAATGCTTGGGTCTGCAAATTCAATCCAGGAGACCTGGGGACTTTGGTTTGGGATTGCTACATCCCTGGGGTTCATTTCTCCCTCAACATATACAAAAGCAAAAATGTTACATGTATTCTTTTCAGATCATAACACAGTAAAAATTACATTCAACAAAGCACAATGGAAAGATAGATTAAAAATTCAGTGAAAACTAAATAACTTAAAAATAAAAAAATAAGTGGGTTGAAGAATAAATTGTAGCAAAAATCAATAATTTGATTAAAGAGAAAGACAACAATGAGGCAGCATCCTAACATCACCTTCATTTAATTTCTTCTTTATTCTTTAATTTTTTATCCTGGATATTTGGTTTCTTTCCTTCTTTATTTTTTTTAAATGAATTAACCAATGGCTTTTCCACCTTATCATTTTTTTTTCATAATATCATCTCCAAGATTTATTTATTAGTTTGATAGATTAATTTTAACTTTCAATCTTGTTAATCTCATTTTTGATTTTCAGAATTTCCAATTTGGTGTTCAATTAAGGATTGTAATTTATTATTTTTCTAATGTTTTTAGTTGTGCACTCAATGTATTGATCTATTATTTTTCTATTTTGTTGATGTACAAATTTGGAGAGATAAAATTCCCCCTAAGTACTGCTTCGGCTGCATTCCGTAAATTTTATTTTGTCATTCTAGTTATTGGATTACAGAAATGTCAATGAAAACAACTTTGAGGTACTATATCACACTTATCAGACTGACTAACATGACAAAACTGGAAAATGATAAATGTTGGAGAAGATGTTGCAACAAGTGGGCTAGCCGCTGTTGTGGGGGGGTGGGCAGGGTTTGGGGGGGAGACCAATACAAACCCAACAACAAGAGCTACCAGCCCAATTGTTGCAATGAAATGGCATAGTAGGCAGGATCTGCAGTTTAAAAGGTAGGTATGGTTTTTTGAGGTACTGAGATAGTGGTTGATTGTTTCACAGTTATTGGGTTGCTCTTTGTACTTGCGGTGGCTATGGTTCTGTTTAGTACCAGAGGCCTGAAGGAGAACAAGCAATTGGCAGTGGCAGGGGTGATTTCCTGGGAGCCCAGAGCAAGGGCCCTGGGAGATAATCTCTCCTTCCTCCTCCCTGCCCCACTAACACCTGTAGGAAACAGCCCTGAGCAAAGTCTGTGGGAGAACAAGCTGAGGCTTGAGTTGACAAGCCTGGCTCTGGAAGACTGTGTTGGAAGAGTGAATGTCTTGAGATTATATTGTATGTGGCATTTTGAAACAGGAGACAAGAACTGCCTTCATAGAGATTGAGAAAAAAAGTGGAAAACGGCCTTCATACTGTGATACCTGAAGCAGCCAGCTATTGCTAGAAAAACCCTGCCCCCAACCCCTAACTGCAAACCCCAGTCTGCATAAGAAAAAAACAGACTGATTTCCTGCCGTTTGGCGAGTGTCCTGGGCCCCTGAGACTTTTTCAAGTAATTACCGGGAAAAGCCTAATGCCTAACGATCTTCCTTTGTCTAACTGAGTGGGCTCAGAGATGTCTCTATCTAATGTCAACAGACTGAGCCAGAGCATCCCTTGGTCTGTCCATGGCCATTAAGGATGAAAGTCTCGGCCCTAGACATTATCTTGAATTATATGACTTCTGCCTTATCTTGAGCCTTCCTTGTTGTGGGAGTTATGATAAGATGGACACAGGGATCCTGGGTTGTAATTTCAGTTGACACTTTGTCAGCTATCTGGTATGTTGTATCTACAATCTATTGAGGAGGTTCCTTTTATCATGGTTGTAAAAGGTACAGGAGTGCCGAGTCTGCAAAATGACATTTCAAGAGATAATTAACCTCTGTACCCTGTATTCTCTATATAAACTACCCTTTCACTTCAATACAGGGCCATTGATTTGGGAAGACCCCAATGGCCACTGGCTAAATAAATTCTCCACTTAAAACTTATACTCTGTGGCGTGTCTCACTCGCTTCTGGTATAACAATACAGACATGGCAGGAGCCGTTGGTAAGGTGAGACAACAATCAGATGGCTGCCAACATATTGACCCAGCCAGAGCAGAGGACTGCCTGTGTGAGAACTTTGGAAAACTGAGATGAAAAGTGGTGAGCAGTCTGCAAGCTGACTTTGGAAGGGTGAGAGCAGGGAGCTGCCTGCATCAGTATTTGGGCAGAAGCCAGGAGCTGCCAGCAAGAGCTGGAAGACTGGGAACCCAGGAGCTTGGAGTTCAGGCCTAGGGCAAAATGGAAACTTTGCAGTAATGTGCTAAGTGTGCTTTTTTGCTGCCTTCCCTTGGGGCTGTTTGGGACCCAGGAGGAAGAAGTGGAGTTGCCTGTCATGGGTGGGGGAAGTATTTCCAACCACAGGACCCCACCCCGTTGGCTTTATTGCCCAGCCACCCCTCAGGACTTGGAATCAAGGGCTAGGACAGTATGGGGAGGACAGATCCCCTACAGAAATTTATTTGGACTTTTTCTTTGTGTTGGGACTTTGGGGCCAAGAGAAAACCTGCAGCAACAGTGTGGGGAGAAGGACATATCCCCAAGAGAACTTCATTTTCACTTTTTTGTTTGCTTGGGACTTTACTAACTAAACATTCCTGTGCCTGATGCTACTGAGAGGAAGCCTGCAACTGCACTGTGTGTAAAAGGACACACCTGAAGAAGGATTTGATTTGGACACTGTGTATTTACTAAAGAAGTTTGTTACTTGCTGGGATCTAGGGGTGGATCATGTTTGTATTATTAACAAGTATTTTTGGGAACTACACTGAATGATATGTTTTGTTATAGTTCCCTGACTGATTGGAACACAATGTGTAATGTTTCTATTCATTCTAGGATCCATGGCCATTTATTTAGATTTTTGTTAGGTCATGGTCCTTGGAGGGGTGGAGTGTATTGGTAATTAAGGTGGACTTTTAGCACTTATTCAACAAGTGCCCTTTGTTTCCTTGATTAAATTAGGAGTCCTTGATGACCTTCTGGCCTCAAGGGAAAGCCTAGTTTACGTGTGTTTGAGTGACACATGTGACATCAGAAGCTTTCAGACCACATGGGTTTAAGTCGAATTTTTGTGACACTTTTAGGTCATGTGGGTGAGGAGAATGTGTGACTCACCTTTGATCCTGAACAAGATATATAAACCCTTGGAGCTCTGAGCCACAGGAGGAGTGGTTTGTGACTCTGGGCCAGCTGTTGTTAAGAGCTCCCTGGCTCATGGAACCTAATGTTAATGCTTTTTGGTAACTATGAATTGTGATTTGGAATGTTTCTAATGTATGTTTGTAATTTGTTTGTATTTGCTCTGAAGTTCAGGAAACTGGTTTTTCCTCCTGAGCTAAGTGAATGATATTTGTATGTTGGATTAAAGTAAGATTGTTAACCCCCTAATGCTACTTTCCTTAGTAAAGCAGATCAAAACAACCTGTGATGGCAGCATTCTTGTTGTTGGGCTTGTGTTGGTCTTTCACCCCCACAAGAGCTACTAGCTGAATTGTTGCTATAGATGTGGGAAAATTGGAACACCAAGGCATTGTTGGTGAAGCTGTGAATTCATCCAACCATTTTGGAAAGCAATTTGAAACTATACCCTAGGGACTATAAAATTGTGCATACCCATTGACCCAGCAATATCACTGCTAGGTCTGTATCCCAAAGAGATCATAAAAATGGCAAAATGACCACCTGTACAAAGATATTTATGGCAGCTCTTTTTGTGGTGGCCAAGAATTAGAAATTGAGGAAATGTCCTTCAATTGGGGCAGGGCTGAACAAGTTGTGGCATATGAAGGTAATGAAATGCTATTTTTCTATAAGAAGTGATGAGCAGGCAGACTTCAGAAAAACCTAGAAAGACTTACATGAACTGATGGTGAGTGAAGTGAGCTAAATCAAGAGAATATTGTACACAGGAACAGCAACATTGTATGATGACCATCTTTGATAGACTTAACTCTTGTCAATACAAGGATCTAAAACAACTCCAAAAGACTAAGGATGAAAAATGCTATCTGCATCCAGAGAAAGAAATACAGAGTCTGAATGCAAATCAAAGCATACTATTGCCTCTTTTTCTGTTTTGTTTCTTCTTTCGCATGGTCTTTCCCTTTGGTTTTAATTCTTCTTTACAACACACCTAATGTGGAAATATCTTTAATGTGATTTGTATAGGTTATATCAGAATGCATCCCATCTTGTGGAGGGGGAGGGCAGGAGGAGGAGAAAATTTAGAACTTAAAATCTTATAGAAGTGAATGTTGAAAACTAAAAACAAATGAACAAATTGAAAAAAAAATGTAAGTCACTTTCTATGGTCTTTGGGTTATGGTGAAAGCAGTATTTTTTGGAAGAAAGTAAATAAAGAAATTATATATATATGCACATATACATATATACATATGCACACATACACGCATGTATATGTGTGCATATATAACATGTATTTGTGTATATGCGTGTGTGTGTATATATATGTATATATATGTGTGTGTGTATGTATGTATATATATATGTATGTATGTATGTATGTATACTTCACAACCACAACCACCACCATGATTCTATTAAGTATATATTTTATGTCAAACAGAAAGCATGCTGGGTACAGAAAATGCCAAGACAAAAATGATGAAAAGTATCAGCCTTCAAGGAGCTCACATTTTGCTCGGAATTACAACATGTACATAGATAGGCAAATACACATAGTTAGTTGAATGAATGGTTTTGAAACAACTTCCATAAAAATAGCCAAGCTATACTATTAGACATTGCTGATATAATGTGATGGCAAGTCTGGTTTAATGCAGACATCAATACCAAAGCTAGCTTCTACTATTCTTTGTATGCTGGGGATTAATTAGAAATATTCACAGCCATTATACCCACCTCATCTTTCACATTGTTTGAGTAACTACTGTCAAATATGTTCATAAAACTCTCCTCTTCAAGAATGCATAGATCTTTTAATATATAGAATCAGGGTTGCAGATAGAGGAGAGTTAAATGTCATTGATTCATATAACAATCCTGAGACAATTTTTCAGACCAGCTTCTTTTTGTTGTTAACACTGAAAAAAAGGATTATCATATACAGACTTTACATTCTTGGCTCAGAAACATAATTTGAAAATTGTTGAGCAATTTAAGGGCATAAATGTTTCACAAAATATTAAAAATAGCAAATGTATCAAGGACTTTGTAATGTAAAACATTTTATATGCATATTTAATATTTATACACATCATGTCTTACTGAATAGCAAATACAGTAACACGAAAGTGATGAGTTAATAAATCCAGTTCCCTGCGTATTTAAATTGATGCATATAAACAGTTCATTAATGATGTCTAGACAAATTTTTGGCAGAGATTTACACCCTCATGAATGAGCTACTTTTTGTCTGTAAGATTAACTAGGCCTGCTTTGTCTTGGTATTTGTGAAAACCATGCTGTAAATGTCATCTCATTATATTGGTGATCCCAGAAATTGGACTCTCATTTCAATGAGGTATGTGGTTTTGATAATTTGTGATGAAAAAGCAAATGCATGCTCCAAATGAGAATTTCAGTTTAATTCCACAATCATTTATTAAGCGCCTGCTCTGTGCAAACCACATTTCTATTCACCAGGGACATGATGATGAAATGACACAATTCCTGACCACAAGGAAGTCACAGTCTAATCAAAGAGGAAAAATGCAAAAAAAATACATAAGGACTATGAGAGATCTCAGGAGAGGAGAGGGAGAAATGGTTCTTTTTCCAAAGACGAAAGTAAAGGACACTATTCTTCAAAAGGAAGTTTCAAAGAGAGACAAATATTGTCATTTGGTTTTAACTCAATTCCTGAATTTTTAAGGACATTACTATCAGAAACATATATATTGAGAACTTTTTGATTATCTCACTTAGTCTTTAAGACAAGTCTGTAAAATAAGTAGTTCAAATTTTATTTTGCCAGTTTTATAGATGAAGGAGTTTGTACATTAAAGATTTTCCCAAGTTCGTATTTCCAGTATGGGGGCAGAATTGGATATCAGACTCAGGGATTTCTGTCTTCATCCATAGTACTTCTTTCAAACTACCTTCTGTAACAGAAAATGTTGAATTTGCCCTTCAATTAGACAAACTGTACAGTAAAGATATCAGCCCATTTCTGCTCAAAGATTTATAAATATGACTAGATGAAGAATTTATATAATTGTAATTTCACTCAGATTTCTTAGAACCAGGTAATAGAAACTTGGCAGAGACCTTGGCAGAGACAAAAAAAAAAAACAAACAAAAAACATCTCTTTTATGGAAGATAATTGATAATATAGTCTAAGTAGCTGAACATAGAATTATTACTATCATCATCATCATCTTTTACTGACTATATAGCTGGAAGGTTCCCTATGATATGTTTTAGACAAGCACCCAGACTTATAAAGAAAGTCATGTATTTTCATAGATAAGTTTGAATTAGTAATAACTAATGAGTGGTACAGTGTACAGAGAGTTGGCCTTAGAGCCAGCAAGACCTGTGTTCAAGGTCTGTTTTTGACTCCTATTGTTTGTATGAAACTGGACAAGTCACTGAACCTCTCATTGTACCAAGCAATTCTAAGAATATAAGTTGTAGAAAAGGTGTTAGGCCTGCATTGTAACAGTAACTTCCTGATGCAGGTTCTCCCTGTGCTAAAGGAATCAAAGTTTCAGCTCCTAACCATTAGACTTATTAGTAAAATCACATCTAGAATAAATTTATTTTGAAAATACTCCACACAATTTATCATTTTTCCTAGGTCTGTGCCTAAACAAGAGAAGTAAACTTAAATTTTACTCCATTTTTGTGCATGTCTCTTTGAAAGACCATTTCATTTTTGTCTTTGTAGCTTCAGGATTTAGTACTTCCTGGAACATACATGGAATTTAATACATTTTTGGTAGTTGTTATTCAGATAGTAAACATTTACTAATAACTTGACACTGCTAAATGGTGAAGAATCAAATATACATACATGGTACTTTCCCTCAAGGAGTTCATATTCTAATGAGGGAAAGAACACATAAACATCTATGTACATACTAAAAATAAACAAGGTAAATGAAAGTTAATCATATAGGAAAGGCAGAAACATGGATTAAGAGAATGAGAAGTATGATTGCAGAAGGCATATTTTGAGCTGAATCTTGAAGTAAGAAGGAAAAGGTAAGGAAGAACATTCCAGGTATGGGAGAAAGACAGTGAAAAGCAAAGGAGTAGGGATATGGAGTGTCATATTTGAGGAACACAAAGACAGCATTGATGCATCATAGAACTTGTGGTTGGAAGTAAGATGAATACAGACTCAAAAGTTAGAAAGGGGCCAGGAGGTGCAGGGGTTTAAATGCTAAACAGATCATCTGATATTTCATATGAGAGTTAATTGGGATCCCCTATAATTTATTGATTAGGAAGGATGACACGGTGAGACCTCCACCTTAGACACATGAGACACCCACTTTGAGATGTTCAGGCAGTTTTTAAAGATAGACTAGAGCTCAGCATTTAGATAGATGTAGAGTTTAGAGCTGGAGATAGATGGATAGATAGATAGATAGATAGATAGATAGATAGATAGATAGATAGATAGATATTTTTTTGAATCATGCATATATATCACCAAACAAATTAGTATAGAGGGATAGAAAGCCCCAGGACAGACCTTTCAGAGATACCTATGGTTAATGGGTATGACCTGGATGAAGCAAAGGAGCAAAGGAGATTAAGAAATAATCATATAGGTAAGAAGAAAGCTAAAAAAAACTGCACAATGAAAACTAGTGAGGAGGAAGTATTCAGGAGAAGGTCTTAGTCCTGCAAAGATCCCAAGAAGCATGAACACAGAGATAGTCATTAGATTTTGAAATTGCACAATCACTGGTAATTTTAGAGAAAGAATTCCACTTGAAAGTTGATGGGTGAAACCAGAATGCAGAGAGTTTAAAATCAAATGAGAGGAGAGGAAATATAAGGGTGACAGCTTTCTCAATGATTTCAGCCAAAGGAAAAGGAGAAAGAGAAAGAGAGCAAGAGTGAGAAAGAGAAAGAGAAAAGAGAGAGAAGAGAGAGAGAGAGTGTGAGGGAGCGCGTGAGAGAGAGAGAGAGGGAGAGCGAGAGAGAGAGAGAGAGAGAGAGAGAGAGAGAGAGAGAGAGAAACATACATTTATGTGTATGCCTGTATATACACATACATAATGATAAGTATCAGAGATGATTGACTAATTTAATATTTTGTTGGATGGTTTTGTACTTATACTTGACCATCTGCCTACATAATAAGGATGGAAATGGGGCAGGAAATATTTTGATTTAATAATTTCATGAATTATTTGTGAAAATTGCATAAAAATTGCAATTTTTTTAAAGAAGTTTTCAGGAGCATCTACCCCTTTCAGCCTGGGGCTCCATCCTAACTCGCCTATAGAAACAATAGGTGTAGATGATGAGACTTATGCCAAACTGAGGCAAGAAGCATACAGGATCTTACCTTACACAAGATACTGACAGTCATTCTATTCTTATAGATACATGAGAGAAGCAAAACCAGGCTAATAGTACATTTAGAGGGATTTGTAAATAATGTTACTCTGATAGCTTAAGAGTTTTAATGCATAGGTGTCTATCAGTTTAGAAACTGTATCGTCAACACAACATTCATAGCATCAATGTTGACTAAGAATATGCTGGTGTATTTCTGAATCACAAAATATATATATATATATATATATATATGACTCTCTATATGGAGGAAAGAACCAAAACATTCATTCAAACACCCGAAAGCCACATCCCAACACCAGAAAGCCAAATCCATCAAAGCAACAAAAAAATCCATACACAATAACAATGCAGGGGGCACTGCCATCCCAAAGCCTTCCCCTTGCTTGGGCCTTCCCACAAACAAACACTCACAGCTAGCCACTTCCACTCTCTCCCTCAGCTTTAATTGCTCTGAACAATTTCCTCTGTTCTGCTCCACCCTTCCTGTTCCACCCATTGAGCAAGCTCTTTCCACCACAGGCTTTGTGTGACTTCGGCTTCCATGTGATGAATGGGGAGTGACATGCAGTTGATATCAACAGCATGTCACTCCCCATTCATCAATAAACTCCAGTGGCTCCTTCTGTAACAACAATATTGATAGCAGCTAGTGTGGCTGTGTAAAACCAAATAACACAGCATGCATAATGGCTGCCAACACAGGTTCTTTGATCTGCTTTCCCAAGGAAAGTGACTTAAAGGGATTAACAATCTCAGTTTAATTAAGCATACATATGTCATTCACTTAGTTCAGGGGGAAAAGATCAGCCCCCTGAACTTCAGGGAAAAGACAAACAGAAATTACAAACATCAACAGACAGACCTTGTCTGATTCAAACCACAAACCATAGTTACCAGAGAAGCACTAGGATCTATCTGGGTTACAAAGTCAGCAGGGTGGGTTCAATGGCTTGCCCAGAGTGTCATCAACCACATTCTTTCAATGACTACACCTGAAAGAGAAACACTAACCTTCCAACACATATACCCTGCTCAGGAACCGGAGGGCTCAAGGATCACCATTTAGAGTGTGAGAAATCAGTGTGGGAAAGCTCCAACCACCAGCACCACATCATATACAATTCAATAAATCTTGATTGTCTTAGTGCAGAGAAACATTCCAAGAGAAGAAAGATCCCACTTTACCAGTCCCATTTAAACAAAGGCCAGAATCACTAAAGTCACTTAAGAGGAGAACAGCAAAAAACCCTGCCCTGGTTACCACTACAGCTTCTTACATTCTTGACCAAATATAAAATTCTTTCTTTGGCTTTCTAAAGTCATTCATAACCTGATCAGTCTCTTTATCTTTCCAGTCATTTTACATCTTACTCTGTGATCCAATGACATCGGCCTCCTTGCTGTCCTGAAACAAGAAACTTCATTCACCAACTCTGATATTTGCATTTGCTATTCCCCAAGCTTGGAACTCTCTCACTTTATCATTCTTTCCTTTTGACTTTCTTGGCATCCTTCAAATATCACCTAAAATCATACCTTATACAAGAAGGCTTCCTCAGTCCTCCTTAATCTTATATCCTTTTTCCTGAGATTATCCCTAGTATATCCCGTTTATATTGTGTTTGTCCATAGTTGTCTGCATATCATATTCTGTTTTATATTGTGAGCTTTTTGAGAGCATTGCATTTTTAGAATTTTCTTCTTTCACTATTATTTCCTTACCCACATTTCCCTCTACCACTCTTACTTGGTTCTGAAAATTATTTTAGCTTTTCCAGGAATTCTTTTGAGGTTGTTATCGATTTGTTTTTTTTTTTCCTTTGAAGCTTTGCTTGTAGCTACCTTGACATCATTGTGTTCTTCTGTCACCATAGCAGACTGTTATGGTGAGGTTCTTCTTTTGTTTTTTGCTCATTTTCCCAGAGTATTTCTTGATTTTGAACTTTATGTTGAAATTGGGCTCTGTTCCTTGTATTGGGAGGGTGGGACACTTTCCCATGCTTCGTCTTTTTGTATTGCTCTTTTCAAAACTGGTTTGGAAGTTTTTGGTGCTTCCAAGATGATATGATCTAGAGAGAGGTGTGATCACTTCTCTTCCAGTTTGGGCTTCAGTCCTTACTCGGGGAGGGACCATGAACCTTTGGGATCACAATCTGTTCTGCTCCTCATGGCCCTGCTCTCTTGGGATGAGAAGTGATATTTCTCCTCAAGGGACCTCCTTTCTTGAGATCACAAGTGATACTGTTCATCAAGGTACCTGATCCCTTCTTAATAGAGATAATACTACTCCTCAGGGATCCTGCTTCCTTGTACCAAAGGTGCTCCCCTTTGCCCTGGAAATTGGTAAAGTCAATGGAATTGACAGATAGCATCCAGTCTTTGCTCCTTCCTAGCCTAGAGGTCCCCTGTAATCTCTTTCCCACCAGATGCTTATCCTTTTCCTATCTCTGGCTAGAGAGTTGCAGAAGCTGTTTCTGCTGCTGTCACCACTACAAAACCACTGTTATTAAATCAACATGGCTCTGGATCAGCATCCACTACCGTGTCACAGAGATCTCTCTTAGTCACCAAGGAGTTTAAATTCTGTCAGAATAGATATTTGTTAATATGAACATGCACACAATATATGCAAATCAGTGCAAGGTAATTTTTGGGATGAGGCAACAGCATCTTGGAAGATCAGGAGACCTTTCATGGAGAAGTTGTGCCTGAGCAAAGATTTGAAGAAACCAAAGGATTCTTAATGAAATAGTGTTTAATCAGCCCTTCAATATGGAGCTTGTTTTCTATTGAAAAACTTGATTTGAATTAAATTTAAGAAACACTTTTGCATTAATCTTTTCTTGATGTTCAAAATAATGGACAGAAATAAAGGTTTTAAATGGTTCACAAATTAATCATGTTTTTCATTCCTGTCCTGCCTTCTTTAAAATCTATATTCCTTCTATGATATTTCATAGCATAATACATATTAGTTTCTAAATTCTTTTTGAAAAGTACAAAGAAGATCATTTTATCAATGTAATACATTACTTGTTTTTTTTCTATAGAAGGGATAGAAATTGTACTTTTTCAGCTATTTCAGGCAATTTAGATTGAATTATTTTAAGAGTGATGATCATAAGGCACATATTTTGCAAAAAAAATGATAAAAAGGAAAGTGTTAATAGAATTATAACATTTTAATGTAAACATTTTTCCATCACCAATAACAAAAGCAAAAATGCAATGGACAACCAAACCTTCTCGAAGAAACTATCCCTTGAGATTCTAGGGCCTTCTTCCCCATACAGCCTTGTACTCATTTGTATATACTGTGTATATGCTTAAGGTTAAGTCCTTGAAATTGCCTGACAGTTTTTTTTCTAACAGAAAGGAAATTATAGCTCTTTCTTTATACGAATAGATAAGTAGAGTAGCTCTGGAGCTGATCAGTTCAACCAAAGGGAAATAGGAGCCTGTCCGTGCCTATATGTGAAATAGGAATGAGTTGACAATTTTACAATTTGATAAGCCACAGAGTATTTCTTAGGATTTATCCCTTTTTTTTTTCTTTCTCACCAGAGTCTGTGCTTGTGTGTGTGTGAGAGAGAGAGTGTGTATGAGAGACAGAGAGAAAGAAACAGAGAGACAGTGTTCAATAAAGACAGATACAGTTAGGGACAACAGCAGACAGAGTGATATGCAGAGACCACTGAGAGTTGAGACTGTGGAAAAAGAGGTAGCTTTACATAAAAATGTGCATATAAGGAAAATGTCTTTTAATTAATATACATATACATCTGAAGAGGTAAAAGGTTGAGGGGTGCTCGGCACCCTGAAATATTGACGCACCAGGTCCTGCAGAAAGAATTCGACTCAAGCCTTCTCAGCCAAGGGAAAAGATAAAGTTTATTAGGGATTCACCACAATGGGCTGTCTTAAGAAATCCCACCCTTAGTGATGCCTGTTTCCACAAGCGGGCCAGATTCAACCTACTGAATTAGATTGAATCTGAGCACCTTCACGGAGGCAAGATGGAGATTATATACACAAAGATTGTAGGAGGGATTGAGGGGTAGTCTGGGGTGACTAGAGGAGGGGTTTGGGAAGGGTCTTGAGGGGAAGTCCAAGGAGGGCAAGGTGAGGTAATGGGATTAAGGGTGGGTAGTAGCTGAACAACAAAGGGAGAGGCTAGGTAGAGATTTGGGCCTAATGATAATGTGAGGCTTGTGGCCTTAGGGGAAGGCCAGATCTAGTTGGAAGATTCAAGGACAGTTCAAGGGGGCTCCCAGAGACTGTATTCCAGATTCAAGGGGGTTCCCAGAGACTGGGCCCTCATCATTCCCCCCTCAAACAAATAGGACCCAAATTCTTTTGGGGTCAGGGACGAAGATCTCAGCTTCTGAAACTGCTTCCTGCTGGCAAGGGGTGTAGATCTGATCCCGGCTCAATGGGTCCAGTTCAAGGGGTCTCAATGGGTCCAGTTCAAGGGGTACAAGGCCTGAGCAGTCATCTGGAAGTTAATGGCTTGGAGCCTGGAGGACACAAACTTGGCAAAAAGGTTAAGCAAACAAGCAGCAAACAGGCAGTATAGGAGTATAGAGAAAAGACAATTTCCCCAGAGGGAATTAAAGATGACTATTTCTTACCTAGCTCCCCTAATCACTTGTTCTGTGTACCACACTGCTTCGGGGTTCAGGAGTGTGTAGAACATCCAAATTAGGTCGGGGGTATCTAAGAGCAAGGTTTGATATGTGGTGAGCCTGTAGTTAGCCAGCCACTGGAGGCCATCTGCTTCCAGGGTGCTTTGAACTTGATGGGGAATCAGAGCTTCTAAGGGCTGGTCTGCTAGAGGTTTAGAAGCTTCCTCAATTAGAGTGGCTGTGGCAGCTATGGCCCTGAGGCATGTAGGTCATCCAGTAGCTGCAGAGTCTAACTGCTTTGAAAAATAGGCAACAGGTCTGGGGTCAGGTCCTAAAGCCTGGGCTAGGACTCCCAAGGCCTGTCCTCTCCTTTCATCAACATAGAGAGTGAAAGGTTTTTCTGGATTGGGTAGAGCTAATGCTGGAGTGGTGGTCAGTTTAGTTTTCAAAGTCCCAAAAGCTTGTGCTGGGTAGGGGCCCCACTCTAGAGGGAGTGAGTCAGGGCCTTGAGTGGCAATTAATGGTTGCAGTCCCTCCCAAGCCTTGGGCTTAATTGGATATTGAAGGCTATGGAGGGGAACTATGGCTGGGGTGGCAGAAGTAGCTTGCCTAGAAATTCCCTGATGCCAAACAATTGGCTCAACCCTCTCCCACGCCTCTGGAGGAACATGGGGAGGTCTGGGAAACAGAGGGAAAAGGGAGTTATGAGGTTTAACTAGAGAAAATTGGCTTCCCAATTTCACCATCAGGTCCCTTCCCCAAAAGGGGGCAGGGCCAGAGAAGGAGTGTTCAGACAACAGATCCTTGATGCCCATGACCTGATGGGTCGAGGGGCATGTGGGGCCAGAGCCACTAGTTAAAGCAAGAGAACACAGCTGTGATAAAGTGGGTAACCTTACCTTCTGCCTCGATTTTGCCCAGGGCTCTGCGAGAGAGGTGGAGAAAGTGAGAGCACAGCCAAGCCCCAGGCTTTCCTCTCCTTCTGAGTCTTGAGAAGACTGGAGGACAGGGTACTGGGAGGAGGCTCTACCACTTTTCCAACCTCGGGGACACCTCCAATGTCCCTCTTGGTTGCATGCTGGGCACGGTCCTGGAGGCCTGGATCCTGGAGGCTTCTTCCACGGGGGCACCCTAGAGGGGCACTCTTGGACCAGTGACCCTCCTTGTGGCATCGAAAGTAGGTTTCCCCACTGCCCGAGCCAATGGGCTTCCGAGGGGGCTCCCTGGAAGGGCGCTCCTTGGGTCTTTTCCTGGCCATGGCAGCAGCCAAGAATTGAGCATGTTCTCTGTCTCTAGCTCTTTCCCTGCATTTTCTTTCCTCTGCTGCAACCAGGTATCTATTGTTGAAGACTCCAAAGGCCGTCTCCAGCAACTGGACCTGAGGTGTTTGGGGTCCCATTGCCAATTTCTGCAGTTTCCTCCTAATATCTGGGGCAGACTGATTAATGAAATACATGTTAAGTATTGCCGCCCCTTCAACAGAATCAGGATCCAAATTTGTATACTTCCTAATAGCTTCTACTAGCCAGGCCTGGAAAAGAGCAGGGTTTTCCTTTTCTCTCTGAGTAACTTCCCTAATTTTTTGAAAATTTATTTGCTTTTGAAATGCTGTTCTTAGGCCTTCTAACAGGCAAATTACCATATGGTCTCTCTTTTCTCTATCCTCACTCCTTTGATAATTCGATCCTGGGTCACTAGTGGGAACAGCAGCTGTACCTGGGGGATATTTTATTGGGTTATTGCTAGCCAAACGATCCCCAAATTTTGGGGCATGTTCCCAGATTCTCCTCTTCTCCTCAGTGGTACAACAGGTAGAGAAAAGGATATGCAAATCACACCAAGAAAGTTCAAATTGTAGGGACAGATCCCTAAAACCCTCAGTAAACTTAGTGGGATCTTCTGAGTATCTCCCCAGTTTTTCTTTAATTTGGATGAGATCTGAAATGGAGAATGGAACATGCACTCTCCTTGTCCCAGCAGGGGAGGCAGCCATTTCCCTCAGGGGAAAAAGCCTTGAAGATGCTGTGGGACCTGGAGCTTGGGGCTGAGGTAGATTAGACTGCAAGGCCAGGGCATCTGCCTGGCAAGGGAGATCAGCTAGTACCTGAGGAGGGGTAGGGGTCAGAGAGGGAGATACCAAAGAGACCTGAGTGGGAGCCACCTCAGAGAGAGGGGCCAGAGGAGGAGGTACTGCCTTGGGGGCAGGGCCCGAGGCTGGAATCTGAGTAGGGGTTGCCTCGGGGGTAGGGCTCATGGTGGTAGATACTGCAGGGCCTGAAATAGGGGCAGGCCATGAGGCCAGAACCTGAGTAGGGGTCCCTTCAGGGGAAGGGGCCATAGAGGGAGGCACTGCAACAAGACCCTTGGCTGGGACCTGAGCAGGGGTTGCCAAGGGGGCAGGGGCCATGGGAGGAGATGCAGGGTAGAAGACTTGGACCGTTAAGGAGGCAGGATAAGAGGAGGGTTGCACTACAGGAAACCAAGAAAAAGAGGGGATGGCCATGGAAGGGGGAGCACAGGAAACATAGGTGCTCCGAGGAGGTTGGGGAACAGGAGGAGGGGCTGGGGCTGAAGCCCTGGGGGCCATAAGGAAGGGGTTATCCAAAATGTCCTGTTAACCCCCATTGCCCCTTTGTGGGGGTGCTCTAGCTATGAGCATCTTACAATCTTTTCTGAGAACAGGGTTCCGAGAGAGCTCCACGAAGGTCATTATGTAAGGAATTTCTGTCCATTTTCTTTCTCGCTGACAATATAAATTTAACTGTAAAAGAGTATTATATTGTAAAGTCCCAAAATAAGGCCACTCTTCATGGCCTTCTAGACGATATTGTGGCCAAGCAGTATTGCGAAGGTATATCAGCTTTTTCTTTTTAAGTTCTTTAGAGAACTTAAATTTTTTCCAATTTTGTAAAAGACAGCCTAAGGGCGAATTTTTGGGAATCGAGGAGGTTTGACCCATTGTGAGCCCAGGGGGCTGGAAGTCCCTTCCTCTGCAAGGAGGATCTGGGAGTAAGCCTCAAAAAGGAACAAAGCAAGACAGGAAAAAACAAACACAAAAAGGTACCTGAGATTTTCCCATTCCCTAGAGCTGAGAGAATTGGGAAAATTGGGGGCGCACTTCCAGATAGGGCATCCGTCCTTGTCCTCTATGCTTCAGAAGGTGTGCCCAGGTCCATGGCCTTGAACATAAACCACTGGACCGAGTACCTGAGAGCCTCAGGCTGAGTCCAAGACAGCGAGCAGCTGTGTGACCTACTGGGGACCTGGGGAGTCAGGCCTGAAAACACTTCAAAAAATGTTTGGAGAGTAAGAAAGGGTTTGGGTTACGGAGAGGCTTACCTTTCAGTCTTGACTGGAGAAAGACTTGAGATTAGCAGTCGCTCTCTGCCAATGCACCATAAATGAAGAGGTAAAAGGTTGAGGGGTGCTCGGCACCCTGAAATATTGACACACCGGGTCCTGCAGAAAGAATTCGACTCAAGCCTTCTCAGCCAAGGGAAAAGATAAAGTTTATTAGGGATTCACCACAATGGGCTGTCTTAAGAAATCCCACCCTTAGTGATGCCTGTTTCCACAAGCGGGCCAGATTCAACCTACTGAATTAGATTGAATCTGAGCACCTTCATGGAGGCAAAATGGAGATTATATACACAAAGATTGTAGGAGGGATTGAGGGGTGGTCTGGGGTGACTAGAGGAGGGGTTTGGGAAGGGTCTTGAGGGGAAGTCCAAGGAGGGCAAGGTGAGGTAATGAGATTAAGGGTGGGAAGTAGCTGAACAACAAAGGGCAAGGCTAGATAGAGATTGGGCCTAATTGATAATGTGAGGCTTGTGGCCTTAGGGGAAGGCCAGATCCAGTTGGAAGATTCAAGGACAGTTCAAGGGGGCTCCCAGAGACTGTATTCCAGATTCAAGGGGGTTCCCAGAGACTGGGCCCTCATCACATCTACAGGTATGGTTGCAAATGGTATTCAGGCTAATTGACTTTAATGGAAGATGTGAATGCAACGAGGAGAAAACAGACCTTCTCCTTTCACCGATGTCCTTTATTTAAAAATGATCCAATATGACTATCAAGTTTGGTATAGATTTTAAGTAGAAAAGTATTAGGTCAAAGAACTGTTGGCTCTGTTAGTTGGTCACACTACTAGCTGGTTTGGGGACTTTGAGCAAGTTACCTGTCTCGACTTCAATTCTTCATTTGGGAAATGAATTATTTGATTAAATTAAATATATGGTCATTTCCAGCTCTAAATTCCTGATTCTGTATATTAAAACAACTTTTTGCCTTAGACCCAAGGGGTTTAAAATGGTTCTTTCATCCTTAACAGCCCTCAAATAATGAAGTAGCTAATATGAGCAACTATGGTTTCAGATTTCATTTTGTTTTTGATTGTGGCATGGTTTCTTGAAGCTTTACTCACTCCCCATGAGCCCCACAATGTTTTGCATTTTTGAATTAAAATTGAAAGAAAATTACACTGGTGTGTGAATGAGGAACAGCTTTTGCCCGGGCAATTTTCCCAAAGAGCTACTCTACTTAAGAAAGCATTCCTGTTAATACTCCTCTTCCCCTGAGCCTGCCACTGAAGTCATTCCCCTGAGGTTTTGAGCTCTTTTTGTTTCTGAGCTCTCCTTGTTCCCCTGTGTCTTGGCAGAAGCAAAAAGAAAGGAAGATTACCTCCACAATGCCCCTCATTAACCAAACCCTGTGCTAACTTTCCTCTAATCAGATTTTCTTTTTGTTTGACAAAGCTATTCTAGGCTTCCCCATATGATTAAAACATTATATATACATATATATATATATGTATATACACACACACACACATACACACATATATGTGTGTGGTGTGTCTATACACATATTGTGTATGTGTATAAATTTTCTCCTCTGCAACAACACTCAAGTTTTTCCTTATGGCTTTCCCTATAAACATCACTGTTCTTCCTACAGCTACTTCTAGATCCTGGCTTCTATTGCTTGGAATTACAGAATTTAACTCATCAAGACATAACCAGAATCTAACAGCTAAAAACAGTTTAAGCTAAGTTTAAAAATAATGTAAAGTGATTATATCACAGGTGGTTTGTAGGATTGCTAACTATTTTTTTTTGTCTTCCTAAATAAAGATTTGAATCAAGTGGATCAGTGGATTACTGACCTAAGATATTTAGGATTTATTGAAAAAAGGTTCTTGAAATACATACATATATAAATAATATTCAGCATAATATTTAGTATACCTATGTATTAATTAATTAATATTATGCTGAATATTGATTACATAGTAGTTATAGCCTAAAAATCAATGTTTCGGAAACGTGAAAAAAACTGAAGATATTATTACTAAATGTTCAGACTTAATAATTTTGTGGATATACTGACTTCGCTGTTAATATACACCAACTTTTAGATATTTAAACTTTAATTATACTATTTTTAATTAGTCAGTGTCCTATATCAAGTTCTCATTCTAAACTGTTAAGAATTATACCATGGATGAAGTTGAAATCCTGAGTCCTGTGTTCTCAAGTGCATTTGAATTCTTCTTCAGACTTTCAATCCTATCAATATTGATGCCAGAAGGTATTGACAAAAATGAAGAAAGTGGGATTGGCATCAAGTTGTTTTTTTTTTTTACTAATTAAATTGAATAGGATGCAGCTTCTCTGATCTAAAAGGAAGGAGATCTCAGTCATCTGTAAGGACAAGTTAATGGTTCTTTCTAGATTTTATTACTGTAAGCTCTAGAAAGAAAGGTTGTATTGACCAATAAATAAGCAATTATGAGATAAATTCTTTCATCCTATGTCCTTGATACTTATCCCCAAAACCTTCAAGCATACCACTTTTGACACTAAGACATATCAATTCCTCTTTGTCTTTATATTTACTTAGTATCACAATAATAAACTAAATTTCCTTCCCGTGTTCTTACCTATCCTAATCTATGGTGACTGAGACCAGGGACCTAGAAACTCTATAACTCTTTATGAGCCAACTCTGCCAGTCTCTTAATCTCTCTGTCTCTCTCTTAATCTCTCTGTCTCTCTCTCTGTCTCTGTCTCTGTCTCTCTCTCTCTGTCTCTCTCTCTCTCTCTCCCTCTCTCTCTAAGTATATATGTCTGCATTCCAGTTACTAACTATAACCTCACATGAGCAGAATCAACTAGGTGCTCTTGTACTTTTTAAAAATGTTCAATAATTTAAAGATTTTTTTCACTTGTTCTAAATGTCACTTGTCCTTCATCCTTTGTTGTTTATTTTTTTGTTTTTGTTTTTATTTTTTTTAAGTTTCATTGATATGATGTTTTTTTGTTGTTTTTTTGTTTTCTTTATAATTTAAATTTATTTATTTAACATATTTAGTTTTCACCATTGATTCTCACAAGAGTTTGAATTACAAATTTTTCTCCCCATTTCTACCCTCCCCCCCACTCCAAGATGGCATATATTCTGGTTGTCCTGTTCCCCAGTCAGCCCTCCCCTCTATCACCCCGCTCCCCTCTCATCCCCTTTTCCCTTCCTTTCTTGTAGGGCAAATAATTTCTACACCCCATTGCTTGTGTATC
The DNA here is from genome assembly GCF_011100635.1 of Trichosurus vulpecula. Lineage (NCBI taxonomy): Eukaryota > Metazoa > Chordata > Mammalia > Diprotodontia > Phalangeridae > Trichosurus > Trichosurus vulpecula. The sequence continues at coordinate 358,322,350 of NC_050576.1, read as the reverse complement.
TTATTTTCTAGTTGCATGCAAAAACATTTTTTTTTTTGTTTTTGAACATCTGTTTTTAAAACTTTGAGTTTCAAATTCTCTCCCCTCTTCCCTTCTCACCCACCCTCCCTAAGAAGTCAAGCAATTCAACATAGGCCACATGTGTATCATTATGTATAACCCTTCCACAATACTCAAGTTGTGAAAGACTAACTATATTTTGCTCCTTCCCAACCCATCCTGCTTTATTGAATTTTCTCCCTTGACCCTGTCCCCTTTCCAAAGTGTTTGTTTTTGATTACCTCCACCCCCATCTGCCCTCCCCTCCATCATCCCCACCCCTTTTAGTTTTTTATCTTCCTCCCTCTTCTTTCCTGTAGGGCAAGATACCCAATTGACTATGTATGGTATTCTCTCCTCAGGCCAAATCTGATGAGAACCAGATTCACTCATTCCCCTCTCACCTGCCCTCTCCCCTCCTCCCACAGAACTGCTTCCTCTTGCCACCTTTATGCGAGATAATCCACCCCATTCTATCTCTCCCTATCTCCTTGTCTCAGTATGTTGCTCTCATATCCCTTAATTTGATTTTATTTCTTTTAGATATCTTCCCTTCATCTTCAACTCACCCTGTGTCTGCTCTCTCTCTGTTTCATATATATATATACATATACACATATATACATATATATACACATATATACATATACACACACAGATATATACATACATACACATTCACTTATATATATACATAAACATATATATATATATATATATATATATATATATATATATATATATATGTGCATATTCCCTTCAGCTACCGTAATACTGAGGTCTCATGAATCATACATGTCATCTTTCCACGTAGGAATGTAAACAAAACAGTTCAACTTTAGTAAGTCCCTTGCAATTTCTGTTTCTTGATTAGCTTTTCATGCTTCTCTTGATTCTTGTGTTTGAAAGTCTGGTCTTTTCACTGAGAAAGATTGAAAGTCCTCTATTTTATTTGAAAGTCCATATTTTGCCTTGGAGCATGATACTCAGTTTTGCTTGGTAGGTGATTCTAGGTTTTAATCCCAGCTCCATTGACCTCCAGAATATCGCATTCCAAGCCCTTCGATCTCTTAATGTAGAAGCTGCCAGATCTAGGGATATTCTGATTGGGTTTCCACAATACTCAAATAGTTTCTTTCTGGCTGCTTGCAGTATTTTCTCCTTGATCTGGGAGCTCTGGAATTTGGTGACGATATTCCTGGGAGATTTCTTTTTGGGATCTATTTGAGGAAGCAAACGATGGATTCTTTCAATTTCTATTTTGCCCTGTGGCTCTTGAATATCACGGCAGTTCTCCTTGATTGTTTCTTGAAAGATGATATCTAGGCTCTTTTTTTGATCATGGCTTTCAGGTAGTCCAATAATTTTTAAATTATCTCTCCTGGATCTATTTTCCAGGTCAGTGGTTTTTTCAATGAGATATTTCACATTGTCTTCCATTTTTTCATTCCTTTGGTTCTCTTTTATAATATGTTGATTTCTCATCAAGTCACTAGCTTCCACTTGCTCCAATCTAATTTTTAAAGTAGTATTTTCTTCAGTGGTCTTTTGGACCTCCTTTTCCATTTGGCTAATTCTGCCTTTCAAGGCATTCTTCTCCTCATTGGCTTTTTGGAGCTCTTTTGCCATTTGAGTTAATCTATTTTTTAAGGTGTTGTTTTCTTCAGTGTATTTTTCTGTATTTTTTTTGGGTCTCCTTTAGCAAGTCATTGACTTGTTTTTCATGGTTTTCTCGCATCCCTCTCATTTCTCTTCCCAAATTTTCCTCTACTTCTCTAACTTGCTTTTCCAAATCCTTTTTGAGCTCTTCCATGGCCTGGGACCACTTCATGTTTTTCTTGGAGGCTTTTGGTGTAGGCTCTTTGAATTTGTTGACTTCTTCTGGCTGTATGTTTTGGTCTCCTTTGTCACCAAAGAAAGAATCCAAAGTCTGAGACTGAATCTGGGTGTGTTTTCGCTGCCTGGCCATATTCCCAACCAACTAACTTGACCCTTGAGTTTTTCAGTGGGGTATGACTGCTTGTATACTAACAAGTTCTATGTTCCACGTTTGGGGGGGAGGTGCCAGCTCTGTCACACCAGCACTACTCCTTCCCCAAGAACCTCCAACCTGGACTGGGCTTAGATCTTCAGCAGGCTCTGCACTCCCTCTCTGATCTGCCACTTAATTCCTCCCACCAGGTGGGCCTGGGGCCAGAAGAGGCAGCGGTTGTAGCTGCCCCAACTCCGCTGCCCCCGGGGCTGGAAGACAAACGGGGAACTCCTTCCACCCCCGCAGCTTTTCCCACTAACCTTCTCCGCAGTCTTTGGTGTTTGTGGGTTGAGGAGTCTGGTAACTGCCGCAGCTCACTGATTCAGGGCACTAGGGCCCCCTCCGCCCCGCTTCTGGTCTGGTTGGTCCACACCACTCAGGCTGGGTTCTGCTCCACTCCGTTCCCAGCTCCCAGCTCCCAGCTCTCAACTCCATGTGGGACAGACCTTACTCAGAGACCATCCAAACTGTCCTGGGCTGGAGCCCTGCTTCCCTCTGCTGTTTTGTGGGTTCTGCAATTCTAGAATTGGTTCAGAACCATTTTTTATAGGTTTTTGTGGGACTCGGTATGGAGCTCATGCTAGTCCCTGCTTTCCAGCCGCCATCTTCTTGTTGTTTATTTTTAATGTGTTAGGATACTTAAAAGACAACCATGATTCTTATTTTTTTTATTTCCTGGGAAACCACAGGAAATGATAAACTTTTACTATTTTCTATTCAATTGAATAGACATTTATAATAATTACTATTGCAGAAGACATTTTTCTAGGCAATAGGACTACAAATCAAAAAAGAAGCATCCCCTTCACGAAAAGAGCTTTCATTCTACTGGTGAATACAACATTTACAAACAATATTAAACTGAAGGTAATTGGAAGAGAGAAAGGACATTGAGGATTGAAGGAAAAAGAGAAGGAAGTGATAAATGAGTTGAACGATCAAGGAAAGCAAGATTTCTGAGAAGCGGAGACAGAGAATGGAGTGTACTAGTGGGTGGTTTGTGTATGTAAGTCCGTGGAGGCATGAGGTAGAATGTTTACAGGGTCTGCTATTTCATCACTATAACTACTCTCAGTGGGGAAACCTTGATGATCTGAGTTTTGGTGTACTTAAAATTTCATCACTTTGTGGTCAATGTGACAAAGAGTTTGTCTCACTTAAGAGGCTAATCCTCAAATAACAGACAAGAATCCATCACCAGTATCTCTTTGTAGGACTTTCTAGAGATCATACTGCACTAGGGTACTCTTCAAGAATAAAGGTCAATTCTATGCTACAATGAGGCATTAAATTAAAACTTCTTAGAGATGATGGATCTTTTTTGTTTGTTTATTTATTTGTTTTTGGTAAGGGATGAGGGCAGTCATGACTGTAATTTCTTTGATATAGGGATCTCTGAGTGAACAAATTCCTAAGAAAGAAGATAAGCACCCATTCCTCACTTTATATTCCTAGGTAGTTGTCTATGGTACCAAGATGTTATATGTTTTGTCCAGAGTCACATGCCACTATTGAAATCAAGACTTGAAACCAGATTTTCCTGACCCTGAGGCCAGATCACCAGTCACCATGCCATACTGCCCCTTTTGAGTAACATATTACTAAGCTTATGTTAAAGCAAATGAGCAACCATATATGCCTAATGCCAGAATCATTTGTGTTTTGATATAGCATAGGGATCATAGAGATTGGTGAAAAACCTATTACTTACTTCAGAAATCTAAGCAATAAAGAGGAACAAGGGGGAGAAAAAGGATGCCACAGATACAAAAGCAAACATTGATAATCCCATAGGCCAGGGCTGGCCAGGCTGTTAAGGAAAATTCTGGTTCAAAATTGGAAGGAAATGAGACACTAATCTAAGAAGAAAGATATTTACTTAGCCATTAGCAGGTAATGGACATTCAGATTGGGGAAAAGATGTTCATTATGGATACAGTTGATTCAGTTAACCCTGGAATTCTGTTTTGTAGGCATGCTTGAGAGGAAAAATAGTATTAGTATGCTGCATTCTGTAACTCTTCCAATTTATGGAAACACAGGAGAAGCCCTTGGTTTTCTTCAGTCATCACGTTTTATAGCCCTAAGAAATCATGTATAAAACGTGAATCTTCTATTAATAATAAATTTCATTCTGTTTCTACAAAAGTTAGTTTGGCATTAGAATGATTTATTAATATTTCCCACATTTGCTAAATTATATAGTGGCTCTTTGTAAATAGAGGTTTAGAATGGAAACAGAATTTTCCATTTACTAGCTCTGTAGAAGTAAGTCCTGATCATAGACACACCAAATCTATTACACATAGTGTCAGGGCTGATTGTCATTTCTCCTGATAGCCAAAGGACTTTGGACATAGCTTGCAGTTCAACATAGGACTTAAACAGGAATGCAACTGGATTTTTGCAGATTGAGAAAGAACACAGAGAAATGGTGAAAGTTTTTGGAAGGAAAGAAGTAGGTTTATCATTCTTTATTCATAGATTTCTATGTGAACAGGTTTTTATCATGCTGCCACTAATGCATATGAGTAAATTTCCTTTAAGTAAATTGTTCAGTGTTTTTCTACTTCAAGCTAGCATTCTATTAACTTCAAGTGCTATTTCACTGTAGCAGCATTGCAGCAATAGAGGCCAATGGAAACATCAACCTTTAGCACTGGTGAGAGGCTTGGTGAGCTAAACATAATAACAAAGTTTCCAAGCAAAATACAAAAGGATATGAATGTGGTCAATTGTTTTTCAGTAGTGTCTGACTCCTTGTGACCCCATTTAGGGTACTGTTTTTTGTTTTGTTTTGTTTTTGACAAAGATACTGGAGTTCTTTGTCATTTCCTCCTTCAGCTTATTTCACAGGTGAAGGAACTGAGGCAAACAAGGTTAAGTGACTTCCCCAGATTTAAACTCAGGTCTTCCTGACTCCAGGTCCAGTGCTCTCTTCACTGTGTCATCTAGCTGCCCAGGGATGTGAGTGAGAATGTCTAAAATGTCTAAATAAGCCCTTGGAATCTTTTGGAATCCCAATGTCTAGATTCTATTGTTCTGAGTAAAGGAATTCCCTGTGTTGAGAAGAAGAAAAAGAAGGAGGAGGAGGAGGAAGAGGAAGACAATATGACTCATTTCTGATTTGGGTACCAGATAGGATTAAATTTTTGTTTTATGTGAAATATATTGATTTTCCCTCAAACAAAAACTGAGTGGGCTGGGAACCATGCCTGGATGAAGGCATATACATGAATTGGTAGGCCACTTAGTATTACATTTGGACCTTGGTTCGTCTCTAGGTTCTGCCACCCTTGTGACCTCAGGCAAAGCATAACATCTTGAGCCTGTTTTGCTCTTTCTCTTTTTCTGTCCCTATCTCTCTGTCTCTATCATATAAAGCCATACATGTATACATATATTGCATATGTACATATATTTATGTACATATATACACATATACAGAAATATACATAGAGGAGAAAACTGTACACACAGATACTCCAGTGTGAAAGATTATGTATGTATGTATGTATCTATCTATCTGTCTATCTATCTATATATCTAATCTGTCTACTTATTTCTCTAGCTCTCTACATATCCATACTTTCTTGAATTTATCCTAATATAGTGTGGTCTTTAACTCCCAAACCATCCACCTCATCCTACTTAATTTGTTTGCATTTTTCCTAAAATATGGTACACAGAAATCAATCCAAAATTTCAAATGGTGTAGGACCAGCATGGAGTATAGGATGACTGTCATCTCCTTCATTCTGGACACTACGTTTATTAAGTAATGTAGCTTAAAGAAAGAAGTATACTTTTATCTCTGAAATGCCAAATCATTGACTCTTCTACTTTGAAATTACTCAAAACTCTTCTCTGTTTACATCTTCTCAATCCTGTACTTGTTCAGTTGATTGCTCTGCTGAAGTTAAAGACCTTATCTTTATCCCTGCAGGTGGGGTGGTGGGAGAGGAAATACAGCAGTTTCCCCTGTCTGACACCCCTTTTACCGATCCATTTAGTCTATTTAATGAATATACATCTCCACTTTAGAGTATTGATATGTCAATAATTATATTTATAAGAGGAAAAGGGGTGATGGCTCTTGATAGAAGGCTATCCTCATGATGAGTAGCTTTTAAAAACTTTGTAAAGGATGGGATTGAGCTGCTCTTCTGTGAAGGCCTATAAAAAAGCAACAAATAATTCTCAGACTTTTCTACCTTTTCCTCCTTCCTGTTCTAGTTCTCCTCTCTTTCCTGTAAGTACAAGGGCAATTAATACATGTTTTTTGCCAGAATATCACGTCAAAGAAAAAAGTTAGAGGCTTGATATTATAATTCCTGAAAATGTACTTTACCAGGCCCAAATATGGCAACCAGTGGGTCAACGATAGAAGTCCTACATTTTGAGCTGATGACATAAATATGATCATGAATGTCTTTCTACATGCAAAATAGGAAAGTGGTTTTTTGTCTGACGTTTTTCAAATACCCATTTCAAAAAGGTAAAATAAATGTAAATTGCTTGCTACCTTACTTGTAAGGGACAGAATAATAGCTTGTGTTGTACATTGTGTATATCCCTTTCTCTTGTGGTTTGAACAGAATGGAAATTCTTATCATTTTACTCCTAAAATTCAGACAAGCTTACCTCTGTGGCCTAATGGTGCTAAGAGAGTTAGCAGACAGATGTACAAGACACCCACATGAAAATCTAGTCTGACAAACTTTTTATTTCCTCCCATTTCCTTTTCCCTGGCTACCACACATACTATTAAAAGTGAAGGATTGAGGTGAAAAGGGTTGTTGTCATTCTAAAACTTATTTTAAACTAACATGGAGCAGATGAGCAAAAGTCAGATTTTTTTTTTTTTTGGAATAAAGGTTTTATTCTGCTTGACACAATTTCAGCAATTTCATTTCTCTCTCCAAACCTGGGATTGCTAGAAGTCATTTTGGTCTCTATCTAGAGACAGGTAGCTTATAGGTAGATAACATGTGTTTCAATTATATTTTCTTATCTTTTTATAGAACTTGATAACAAACACAAAACCATATACATTTATGTGTTATAATAACCTAAAGTTACACATATATGCAAATTTTATACATAGGGTGTCTATTGTGCATTTATTAAGCTTTCCAATATTTTAATTATTTTTAAACATTTGTAATTTATCTGTGAGATGTGATAGGAACTTTCTAAATAGTATTAAATGTAACAATGTTTTGTTGTCAATGTTGTTGTTACTGCTGTTGATGTTTTCATATTTTTTTTCCAGAAGGTAAGAACTTTAATTATAGCCACCCTAGGGCACAATATCCCTTCATGTTTATGGTAGGCATTATTTTGCTTGGAAAAAAAAATCTGAACTAAAAATACATTTTATACTAATATGGCTGGCTTCAACTTTCATCAAAATACAGAAAATGCTACCTATAAATAGTTTCTATCAGGCCTAAAACTAATGTTATTGATATTTCAAAACTCAGTTAAAGCACCAGATTCAATATGAAAAATTTCCCTATCTCCTCTACCCAAATAATTGTCAAATATGTAATGCATGCATGTATGTGTGCATATATGAACCCAAAGTTTTCAAAATTTTCACACAATAATGTTATTATATTCCAAATTTTCTTAGTCATGAATGGATGTTCTCTGTTTACAGATTTTTCATTGAAGTTCGCGAATATGTATATATACATATAGATAGAAAGATTGATTTATACCCAAATCTATATTTCATTCTATTTATCTATCTATTCAAACACACATGCCCTTGTCACCAAGAAAATAAAAGCTTCTCGAGGTTAGGAATGTTTCATTTTTATCTTTGCATCTCCAACCTCTAGCACAGTGTCTGAATTCAGTAAGTATTTAATAAATGCTCGTTCATTCATAATTTATTACAATTCACATTTACTTTAAAAGGCTAAATTTATATGCATACATGCATGTATACATTTTCATGAATAATATTTTCTTTTCCCACAACAGAGTCACCATATTATAATAATATAATTTTATTTATACACAATTTGCCATTCAGGTATTTTCAACCATCACACATAACGTAATGATGGAATGATGCCATTCAGAATTGGGACTTCACATTTCAGCAGCTTTGTTAGAATTTATATTTGAAAGCTCTAGCTGACGCACTGGTACAAATGCTCTCTTTTTTCCCCTTCAGGTTTGAATTCCACTATGAGCCTGTTTTGTGCTCTCTCTCTCTGTCTCTGTCTCTCTCTCTTTCTGTCTCTCTCTCTGTCTCTCTCTCTCTCTCTCTTTCTGTCTCTCTCTCTCTCTCTCTTTCTCTCTTGTCTCTCTCATATTTATTTTTAAATTATTTTTATTTTTAAAATGTATCCCAACTACATATGAAAATTAACACATTTTAAAAATTAATTCCAAATTCTCCACACCTAACCCTTCTTTGAAATGGAAAACAGCTTAATATAGATTATATGTATGAATTTACATAAAATATAATTTCATATTGATCATATTGCAAAAGAAAACACAAACAAAATAAAGTAATAAAAATAAAGAAAGTTAAAAAAAACTATGCTTCACTCTACATTCAGAGTTCATCAGTTCTCTCTCTGAATGTAGACAGGATCTTTCATCATGGTCTTTAGAACTGTCATGGATCATTGTCTTACTCAAATTAGCTAAGAATATCACAGTTGATCATCCTTACAGAATTTCTGTTACTGTGTGCAATGTTCTGATTCTGCTTACTTAACTTTCTATCCTTTAAGTCTTCCCAGTTTTTTTTTTCCTGAAACGATCCTGATTGTCATTTCATATAGTACAAGAATATTGCATTAAAAAACCCAACAATTTATTCAGCCATTTCCCAATTGATGGGCATTCCCTCAAATTCCAGTTCTTTGCCACAGCAAAAAAAAAGCTGCTATAAATATGCTGGTATAAATAAGTGCTTTTCCTTTATTTTTTTTAAATCTTTTTTTTTATGCAGACCTAGAAGTGGAAATCTTGAATCAAAGGGTATACAGAGTTTTACAGTCCTTTGGGCCTACTTCACAACGTGACCAACAGTAAATTAGTAGACCAATTTTTCTACATACCCTCCAGCATTTATCATTTTCTTTTTGTGTCACGTTAACTAGTCTAATAGGTGTGAGGTAGTATTCAGAGTTGTTTTAATTTGCATTTCTTTAATCAGTAGTGATTTACAGTGGTTTTTATGTGTCTACTGATAGCTTTGATTTCTTCTTCTAAAAACTTTTCATAACTTTTGACAATTTATCAATTGGGGAAGGAATCTTTTCTTTATAAATTTGTCTCAGTTCTGTATATATTTGAGCAATAAGCCCTTTCTCATAGAAACTTGATGCATTTTCCCCCAACTTCCTGCTTTCCTTCTAATTTTTACTACATCAATTTTTTTGTATAAAAGTTTTATTAATATGTAATCAAATTATTTATTTTACTTCTCATAAAATTATATCTTATTTGGTCACAAATTCTTCAATTCTACATAGAGCTGAAAAGTAGGTTTTTCCATGTTCCTCTAATTTTGTTATGCTATCACCTCTTATTTCTAAATAATTTATCCACTTTTATTTTATTTTTGTATAGTGGGACATGTTGTTATGCCTAGTTTCTGCCAAAGTATTTTCCAGTTTCCCCAGCAATTTTTGTCAAAAGGTGAGCTGTTACGCTAAAAGCCTTCATCTTTGGGTTTATCAAACACTAAATTACCATAGCAATTCCTTACTGTTTATTGAGAGCCTAATCTATTCAGTTGACCTACTACTCTATTTGTTAGCCAATATCAGATTATTTTTATGATTACTGCTTTGTACTGTACTTTGATATCTGGAACTGGTAGACCACCTTGCATTATTGTTTTTCATTGAGCCCATTGATATTCTTGACATTTTGTTCTTTCAGATTAATTTTGTTACTATTTTAGCTCTATTAAATAATTTTTGGTCATTTAGCATGGTACTGAACAAGAAAATTTATTTACGTAGAGTTGCTATTTTATTTTAATTGGCTCATCCTACACTTGAGCAATTAATATTTATCCATTATCTCTTCCATGTTTAGATTTTTTTATTAGTGTGAAAAGAGTTTTGTAATTGTGTTTATATAATCCCCAACTTTCTATTGGTAAATAGACTCCCATGTATTTTATATTGTCTCAATTGATTTTAAAGGAAATTTCTCTTTCTATGTCTTTCTTCTGGGCTTTGTTAGTAGTATAGAAATGTTGATGACTTATGTGGGTTTATTTTATATCCTGTAACTTTGCTTGAGTTGTTAGTTGCTTCATAAATTTTTTAATTGATTCTCTAAGTTTTTATAATCATACCATGTCATCTGCAAAGAGTGATAGTTTTGTTTCCTTATCACCTATTATTTTTCCTTCAGTTCCTTTTTTTGTCTTATTGCTAGAGCTAGCATTTCTAGTATAATACTGAATAATAGTGATATAGATGGATATCTCTGCTTCATTGCTGTTTTTATTTAAAAGTCTTCAAGTTTTTCCTCCTTACAGACAATAAGATTGCTTTTGGTTTTAGATAGAACCTACTTATAATTTTAAGAAATGCTCCACAGGGTGGGAAGCAGGATAGAGCTAAGATGGCAGAGAAAAAGCAGGGAGCACCTGAGCTCTCCCCAAAGCACTTCCAAACATCATTACATAATGCATCAAAACAAATTCTGGAATGGTAGAATCCACAACCAGATGGGGTAAAACAGCTTTCCAGCCCAAGAAAACTTAAGTTCAAATGAAAGGTCCACTTTACTACGGTGAGAGTGGAGCAGAGTCCAGAACAGGCAACACCCAAGCAAATCAAAAGAAGGTCTTGGGAGTGACTGAAGCAGTGGCAGCAAAGGCAACTTTCAGACCTCTCAGCCCACAGATAGCAGTGTGTTGGGGCAGGCAATTAATCAGAAGACAATTATCTTTGTTTGAAGGAGTATCTTTGATGGCTCAAAGGGCAGGATTCTGTTGCATTGTCCATATTTGGATTTGGTTTGCAGACCTAGGTATCAGTCTCAGAGGGAGGAGGAGCACAAGCAACAACAGAGCTTGCCCACAAGGGAACTGGGATCCTGGTCGTAGTCCCAGGGTAGAAAAGAATGCTTGTGGTCACTCACAGATCAGGTCACCATCCAGAAAAATAAAAAAAAACACTTCTCTAGATTATACCACCTTTAAAGAACTGAAAACTTACAGGTCCCCAGAATAAGCTCTGAAAACAGCTGCACTAAAAAGATGAAGCTTGGGACATTGCTCCCTTCACTGTGGAAGCAGAACCCCACATTAACAAAGAATTAAAAGTTGAAAAATAGTTAAGGAAACAGCAGAAAAATGCACTGAATATAGAAAGTTAGTATAATGACAGGGAAAATCAAAACAGAAACTTGGAAGAAGACAATAAAGTCAAAACTGCTACATCAAATACCTCAAAGAAGAACACAAATTGGCATCACACTATGGTATAGGTCAAAAAGGATTTTAAAAGTCAAGTAAGAGAGGTAAAGGAAAAATTGGGAAGAGAAATGACAGTGAGGCAAGAAAACCATGGGGGAAAAAAGAGTCAACAGCTTGGTAAAGGAGGCACAAAAAATACTGAAGAAAATAACATCTAAAAAACCAGAATAGGCCAAGTCGTAAAAGAGGTACTAAAATTCAATGAAAAGGAGAATTCCTTGAAAAGCAAAATTGGCCAAATGGAAAGGGAAGTATAGAAACTCACTGCAAAAAAAAAAAAAAAAAAAAAAAAAAAAAGATTCCTTCACATTTAGAATTGGGCAAGTGGAATCCAATGACTTTATGAGACATCAAGAAACAACAAAGCAAGATCAAAAGAATGTGAAAAATAGCTGAATACGTGAACTATCTTGTTAGAAAAACAATTGGTCTAGAAAATAGACCCAGGATAGAAAATTTAAAAATTACTGGACTACTTCAGAGCCAAGACTCCCCCCCCCCAAAAATAGTTTAAATGTCATCATTCAAGAAACTATCAAGAAAACTGATATTCTAGATATCTAGAACTAAAACCGATATTCTACAACCAGAGAGTACAATAAAGATGGTAATAATCCACTTATCTCCTCCTGAATGAGATCCCAAAATAAAAATTGCCAGGAACATTATAGCTAAATTCCAGAGCTCCCAGGGGAAGGAGAAAATATTTCAAGCAGCCAGAAAGAAACAAAATATCATGTAGCTGTAGACAGGATAACACAAGGTTTTACAATTTCTTCATTAAAGAATTTGAGAGCTTGTAATACTAGATTCTGGAGAGTTAAATAAATAGGACTGCAGCCCAGAATCAACTATCCAGCAAAACTGAATATAGTTCTTTATGGGAAAGTGGATATTCAATGAAGTAGAGGGTTTTCAAGCATTTCTGATGAAAAGAGCATAGCTGAGTAGAAATTTTGACTTTCAAACACAAGACTCAAGTGAAGCATAAAAAGCTAAACAGGAAAGAGTAATCATAAGGAATTCAATAAAGTCAAACTGCTTATATCCTCACATGGAAAAAAATATAATTTTAACTCCTGAAATGTTTCTCTTTATTAGCACAGTTAGAAGACAGCAGTTAATAGACACAGAATACAGGTGAATATGATGGAATGATTATTTAAAAAAAAATAAGGCAGAGCCAAGATGGCAGAATAGAAGCAGGGATCTGACTGAGGTCTCCCCCCAAAACCCTCAAAATAACTGTAAGAAATGACCCTAAACAAATTCTAGAGCAGCAGAAGACACAAAATGACAGAATTAAGCAGATTTCCAGCCCAAGAAAATGTGGAAGGTCAACAGGAACGGTCTATCACACCTTGCTCAGATCATAGCACAGACTCGCCTATGCCATGCTGGCACAGAGAGGACTGGAGCAGGCCACAGGGAACTGCATCATTGGCAGCTGCAGAAGTTTCTAGAATTCTCAATTCACAAATGCCAAAGACAGTTTCAAAAGTCAGTGGGAAAGCTCTCTCACCTGGGTGAGAGAGGAGATTGGGTGGGTCACAGCTCCAGCCCCAGCCCCAGAGCAGTGGTAGCCACTGACACAGTAGTGGCTGCTTCTGGAGCTCTTGTCCTACAGACAGTGGGAGAAGTGAGTGGATGATCTGGATCACAGACCTGAATGGCAGTTCTTGGCTGAGGATGAGTGCTGGCATGGCAGACCTGGTGGTAGCTATGGAGAGGGAACCCTCCTTGTGGCTCCAGGGCAGAAAAAGAGAGCCTGTGGTTGCTCATGGACCAGAGTGTAGGCCAGTAGAAAAGTAAACACCTCTCTTTTGATCATACCATTTTGGAGGAAATGAGAATTTATAGGACCCTAGAGATACCTTTGAAAACAGCTACAAAAAACCCCTGAAACTTGGGGCAGTACACCCTCCCCTTAAGAAAGAACTCAAAAGTCAAATAATTGACTGGGCAAATAAACAAACAGGGGGAAAAGAAAAAGACTAAAGAAGATTATTTTCTTAGTGATAAGATGTTTTCTTACACACTGATGAGGAAGATCAAGGCACGCTGCTGGAGGAAGACAACAAGATCAAGGCTCCTACATCCAAAGCCTCAAAGAAAAATATGAAATGATCTCAGGCCATGGAAGAGCTCAAAAAGGAGTTTAAAAATCAAGTAAGAGAAGTGGAGGAAAAATTAGGAACAGAAATGAGAGTGATGCAAGAAAATCATGAAAACAATTCAACAGCTTGATAAAGGAGACCCAAAAATACTGAAGAAAATAACACCTTTAAAAATAGACTAACCCAAATGGCAAAAAAGGTCCAAAAAGCCAATGAGGAGAAGAATGCCTTGAAAAGCAGAATTGGCCAAATGGAAAAGGATGTCCAAAAATTCACTGAAGAAAATAATTCCCTAAAACTATAATGGAGCAAATGGAAGCTAATGACTTTATGAGAAATCAAAAAATTATAAAACAAAACAGAAAAATGAAAAAAATATTAGACAAGGTGAAATATCTCATTGGAAACACCACTGAGATGGAAGATAGATCCAGGAGAGATAATTTAAAAATTATTGGACTACCTGAAAACCATGATCAAAAAAGAGCCTAGACATCATCTTTCAAGAAATCACCAAGGAAAACTGCCCAGATATTCTAGAACCAGAGGGTAAAATAGAAATAGAAAAAGCACTGATCACCTCCTGAAAGAGATCTCAAAAGGAAAACTCATCAGAATATTGTAGCCAAATTCTGAAGTTCCCAAGTCATGGAAAAATATTTCAAGCGGCCAAAAAGAAACAATTTTAGCACTGTGGAAACTCAATCAGGATAACATAAACTTTAGTGGCTTCTGCACTAACAGATCAAAGGACTTGGAATATGATATCTGGACATCAAATAGAGGACTTCAAACATTCTTGTCCAAAAGACCAGAACTGAATATAAAATTTGACTTTCAAATACAAGCATCAAGGGAAACATGAAAAGGTAAAGAGGAAAGAGAAATCATAAGGGACTTAATAAAGTTAAATTGTTTGCATTCCCAAATGGAAAGATGGTATTCGCAACTCAAGAGAACTTTCTCAGCATTAGGGTAGTTAGAGGGAACCAAGATACCTAAAAGAATAAAATTGAGAGTTGATAGGAATGTACTGGGAAAAAGAGAAAGGGAGTGGTAGAATGTAGTAAATCATCTCACATAAAAAAGGCAAGAAAGAGCTATTAAAATGGAGGGGAAGAGGTGGGGAGGTGAGAGAGAACAAGTGAGCCTTACTCTCATCAGATTTGGTTTAAGGAGAGAATAACATACACACTCAATTGGGTATGGAAATCTATCTTACCCTACAGGAAAGCATGGGGGAAGGGGAGATAATAGAAAGAATGGCAGATTGGTTGAAGGACGATCAGAAGCAAACACTTTTGTGTAGCAACAGGTCAAAGGTGAGAATAGAATAAATAGAGGATGGGATAGGATAGAGGGTAATATAGTTAGTCTTTCACAACATGACTGTTATGGAAGTGTTTTGTGTGAGTACACATGTTTAACCTATGTCGAATTGCATGCTTTCTCAATGAGGGTAGGTGGGGAGGGAGAAAGGGAGAGAATGTGGAACTCAAGGCTTTAAAAATGAATGTTAAAAATTGTTTTTACATGCAACTGAGAAATAATATATGCAGGCAACAGGATATAGAAATCTATCTTGCCCTATAGGAAAATAGAAGGGAAGGGAATAAGAGAAAGATATGGGTGGTAATAGAAGGGAGGACAGATTGGAGGAAGGGTTAATCACAATGCATGCTGTCATAGGATGGGGGGGAGAGGAGAGACAGGTAGAAAATTTGGAATTCAGAATCTTGTGGAAGTTAATGTTGAAAACTGAAAATAAATAAACATATAAAATTTTTTTTAAAAAGGTTGAGAAAGAGAAATGTCCTGGAAAAAGTGGAAGGGTGGGGTAGAATGGGGTAAATTATTTGACATAAAAGAGGTGCAAAAAAGCTTTTAGAGCAAAGCGAAATATGGGGGACATGAGGAGACCACCTGAATTTGTTCTTATTGGAATTGGGCCAAAAAGGTAATACCACACATACTTAGTTGGGTATAGAAATGTATCCTAACATTCGGGAAAGTAGGAAGGCAAGGCAATAAGAGAAAGGGGGTGCTGATATAAAGGAGGGTGGATTGAAGGAGGTAAACATCCAAAGTAAAAAAAAAATTGAGAATGGACAGGGTGAAAGGAGAAAGTAGGATAAAGAGTGGGAGAATTGGATGGAGGGAAATACATGGTAATCAATACAGTGAAAAAAATTGTGGCAAGTTTCCCTAATAAAGACCTCATTTCTTAAATATATATTTTAAATATATAGATAACTGAGTCAAATTTATAGTAAAAGAGTCATTCCTCAATTGATTAATAATGGCCAAACGATATGAAAGAGTAGCTTTCAGAAGAAGAATTCAAAGTTATTTATAGTCTTTTGAAAAAATGCTCTAAATTGCCACTGATTAAAGAAATGCAAATTAAAACAGCTCTGAGCTACCACCCCACACCTATCAAATTGGCTAATATGATTGAAAAGGAAAATGACAAAGGCTGGAAGGGATGTAGCAAAATTGAGACATTAATGCACTGTTAGTGACTTTATATACTGATGCCACCATTCTGTAGAGCAATTTGGAACTATGTCCAAAAGGCTATAAAACCACGCATAACCTTTGACCTAGGAATACCACTGCTAGGTCTGCACCCCAAAAATATTTTCAAAAGGAAAAGAACCTACATCCACAAAAGTGTTTATAGCAGCTCTTTTTGTGGTGGCAAAGAATTGGAAATTGAGAGGTATTCACCAAATGGGAATGGCTTAACAAGTTGTTGAACAATGGTGATGTAGTATTATTGTGCTATAAGAAATGACAAGCAGAATGCTGTCCAAAAAATCTGAAATGACTTACATGATTTGATGCAAAGTGAAATAAATAGAACCTGGAGAATATTTTATACAATAATAACAATAATGTTTAACGATCAATTGTTCATGACTTGGCTATTCTCAGCATGATAATTCTGAAGGATTTACGATGAGGAATGCTATCCATCTCTGGAGAAAGAACTGATGAAGTCTGAATGTCGATCAAAGTATACTTCTTCTTTACTTTATTTTCCTTTTTTGGTCTGTGTTTTCTTTCACAACATGAGTAATATGGAAATATTTTGCATATCTGCACATGTATAAGCTATATAAATTTCCTTGCTTTCTTAATGAAGGGAAGGGAAGGGAGTGAGGAAGGGAAGGAACCTGGAACTAAAACTTAAAAACAAATATTAAAAATGTTTTTACATTCAATTACGTAAAAATAAAATATTGAATTAAAATCTTTAAAAAAGGCCTCATTTATTCCTATGCTTTCAAGTGTTCTTTTTCCAATAGAAATGGGTGTTATATTTTGTTAAACTCTTTTTCTATATCTGTTGATATAACAAAATGATTTTTGTTGTTTGGATATGGTCAACTATGATGATATTTTTTATTCCTAATATTGAGCCAACCCTGCATTCCTGGCATAAATTCCACCTGGCCTTAATGTATGATCTTTATGTTACATTGCTGTGGTCTCCTTGCAAGTTATTTTTTAAAATTTTTGCATTAATATTTCTGAAGGAAAATGTTCTATAATTTTATTTCTCTGCTTTTTCTCTCCCTGGTTTAGGTACGGAAACCATGTTTGTGTCATAAAAAGAACTTGTTAGGATGCCTTCTTTACACATATGTTTTTTCAAATGGTTTATATAGTATTGGTTTAACTCTTCATTAAATGTTTAGTAGAATTCACTTGTAAATCCATTTGATCCTGGAGTTTTTTTTTTTTTTAGGGAGATCATTGATGGCTTATTGAATTTTATATTCTAAGATATGGTTATTTAAGTATAGTCTTTTCTGTTATTCTTGGCAGTTCATATTTTTTGGCAATTATTCATACATTTCAATTAGATTGTTAGTTTTATAGGCATATAATTGAGAAAAATTACTATTAATAATTGCTTTTAATTTTTGATATTGGTAATATTGTTTTCTTCTTTTTAAAAAAAAATCAAATTAACTGATGGTTTACCTATTTAAAATTTTTTCCCCATAAAACCTACTCCTAGTTGTATTTATTAGTCCAATGGCTTTCTTTTAATTTCATTAACCTCTCCTTTGATTTTCAGGATTTTTATTTTGATGATTAATTGGAAATGTCAAATTTGTTCATTTGGGGTTTGTTTTTTTTTAGTTGCATGGCCAATTCATTTACCTTTTCTTTATATTTTTCTACCTAATTACTAATTTGGCTGTATCCCACAAATTTTGGAATGTTGTCTCACTGTTGGCATCCCTTTAAAAATTATTTATCGTTTATATTATTTGTTCTTTGATCTTTACTTCTTCAAGATAAGGCCACTTAGTTTCCAATTAACTTTTATTCTACGCTTCCACAGCCCTCTGTAACTTTTATTGCACTATGTTCCACAAAGGATTCATACACTATTCCTGCTTTTCTGTCTTTGGTTTTGATGCTTTTAATTCCCTAATACATGTCATTATTTTTAAGCATCCATGTACAGTTGAGAAAAAAAGTTTTACCCTTTTAATTCCCATTCAGTTTTCTCTTGAGGTCCACGATAGCTAACTTTTCTAAAATTTTATTTATTTTTTCAACTTCTTTCTTATTTATTTTATCATTAGATTTATCTAGCTCTGGTAGGGGAAAGTTGAGTTGTACTGCCTATTTAATCATGTGATTCATTTAACTTTTTCCTTTAAGAATTTCGACGTTATGCTATTTAACACATATGTTAGTATTACATCATTGTCTATGGTTCCTTTCAGCAATATGTAGTTTCCCTGCTTATCCCTTTTAATTAAGTCTTATTTTGTTTATGCTTTCTCTGAGATCATGACTGCTACTTCTGCCTTTTTAACTTCAGTTGATTCTTCTGCAGTTACTTATTTCAACTCTGTGCATGTCTCTCTGTTTCAAGTATTTCATTGTAAATGACACATTGTTGGATTGTGGTTTCAGATCCATTCTGCTATCTGCTTCTATTTTATAGATAGTTCCTCTCATTCATTTTCACAGTTATGACTACACAACAGTGCATTTTCCTCAAGTTGACTCTTTTATGTGAGATAATTTTCCCCATTCTTTACCACCCTTTCCTTTCTTATTTGGAAACACTTTTTCGAATATATCCATTTTTTACACCATCCCATTATAATCTACCCACTCCAGCACTCTTTCTTTCCATTTAGAATCTTTTTAGCTGCCCTAATAAAGTTCTTAGAGGAAACATATGTCATTTTCCTATATAGAAAGGTAAACAGTTTAATATTATTAAGCCTCTTATGATTTCTCCTTCTTGCTTACCTTTTCCTGCTTCTCTTTATTCTTAGATCAGAAAGTCAAATTCAATATTAGATCTCTGGTCTTTTCATGAAGAATGCTTGAAATTCTTCTATTTCATTAGATATCCAATTTTTCTCTCAAAACATTATATACTGCTTTACAGTGTTGATATTCTTGATTGTATTCCAAGCTCTTTTGCCTTCTGATATATCATGTTCCAAGCTCTCCACTCCTTTGATGCAGTCACTGCTAAATCTCATATGATCCTGATTGTGACTCCACAGTATTTGAATGATTTCTTTTTGGTTTCTTGAAGTATTTTTTCTTTGACCTGGGAACTTTGAATTTGGCCATAATGTTTCTGGGAGTTTATATCCTGAAATCTCTTTCAGGTTGTGATTGGTTGATTCCTTTAATCTTTATTTCACCCTCTGGTTCAAATTTATGTGGGCAATAGTCTTTGACAATCAGTTGAAATATGATGTCTAGGTCATTTTTTTTTTATATCATGGCTTGCAGGCAAACCAATATTCTTAAATTACCTCTCCTCAACGAATTTTCTTGGTCAGTTGTTTTCCCTACATGATATTTTGCATTTTTCATTCTTTTAACTTTGTTTTATTATTATTTTCTATATGTCTCATGGAGACATTATCTTCCATTTGCCTAATTCTAATTTTAAAGGAATTATTTTTCTTCAGTTGCTTTTGTCCCTTTTTTTCCATTTGGTCAATACTGCTTTTTAAGGTGTTATTTTTTTCAGTATTTCTGGGCTTCTTTTTACCAAACTGTTAATTGCCTTTTCATAATTTTCTTCTTTGCCTAGTTTTCCCACTACCATTCTCATTTGATTTTGAAAATAAAGTTTTAGCTCTTGCAGGAATTTTTATTAGGCTTCTGCCCAAATCACATTTTCTTTTTCCTTTCCCTGAGGCTGTTTTGATTTCATTGTCATCTCCTGAGTTTCTTTCTTCATCTTCCCTGTCACCATAGTTCTTTTTTTGGTCAGATTTTTTTTGTTGTTGTTGTTTGCTCATTTTTCTAACTATTTTTTAAAATTAGAACTTTATGTTAATGTTGGTCTGTGGTCAGCCAAGAGAGATGGAAAGGCAGTATCTTAAGCTTCAGGATTTTTGCACTTGTTTTAAGAAATATTTCTCAGTTTTTGGAAGTTTTTTGGTGCTTCTAAGGTGGTGTGATCATCTTTTACTTGAGAGCTCCCAAAGCTGCTGCTACCTCTATTGCCACCACCTGTTCCCACCACTGGTATTTCATCTACATGGACTTTGGGTCAGTCTCTATCCATGTGTCACAGGTCTCTCTTTCTGACGTTCCATATTGTCTTGGGTTTGAAGAATGTCTCACTCTGATCTTTTGCTGGCTTTGTCCCTCCAGAATTTAATTTGAGCATTATTTTAAAGTTGTTTGGAGGGAAATATTGGGAGGGCTCAGCAGAGCACTTTCTCTACCATCTTGGCTCCACCACTGGGAGTCACTTAGAATTTGTATTCCTTGACCAATTTTAAATAAGCATGATTAAATAAGCATAAATAAAAGCAAATCTTTGCTCTTCCTAAGCATACTGAAATGATGAGAATGCCCTGTATGTCATATCTGGTGATATCTGTAGTATGAAAAATCTTGCCCAGAGTGGTCAATGTAAAGTCATTTTAACCAATGCTTTTAACACACAAGTGATTTTCTATTGATGAACATATTAAAATAATTGTTTAGAATGATGTGTCCATAAAATGTAACACATTCGGTGTATTTCTCCTTGATTTACCTTATTTTTTTGGAGGCAATATCCCTACTATATGCTATACTGATTCATTTAGCTGTGCATCTGAAATTAAAAAGAATACAAAACAAAAAATTTCATCTGTGTGAATTAGAATCTGAAGAATAAATGATACATTTCACTAATCATTGCTGGGAGATACAGCCAATAGGATATAAGCTACTAACTCCCCTTAGAAATATTGAAATTTACCCATGAAATTAGATAGTCACTTATCTACTTGCTAAAAATGAGTACAAGACTGCTGAGATAGAACTATGTCCACATAGGGGACATTATAATACTCTAGACCGACAAAACCTACTCTTAAGCCAGCAAATGTAGTATGTGAAACCGATGAGGCAATAAAATGATTTCTATGCAAGTAAACTAGGGTGAAGTGAGCCATAAAATACAGAACTGAATTTATATAAACTGCTTGTCTCTATAAACTGGATTTCTTATATTGACAGCTCCTGATTTCTTGTTGGAGAAACTGTCATCTATCCATCTTGAGAATGCATAGGACTCTAAAACCAATTTCAAGATATGGAAAACAAGTTGCCAAGATCATAATCTTTCTAGTCACCCTTAAATATTTCTCTCCAGTGGAATTCAAATTTGCTTCAGCAACTCTCTGGATAATTAGAATATTCAAAGTTTGTATAAAGAACACATTAGTGAGGCTGTTATTGTTATTAAGGAAATGGAACTTATTTTTCAGTTATGATTTAAATAGCCTCATACTAAGCTGTATGTGTATGTATGTTTATGCATGTGTTTTTGCATTTTTAAGCCAATATCGTTTTCCCTCATTT
The DNA here is from genome assembly GCF_011100635.1 of Trichosurus vulpecula. Classification (NCBI taxonomy): domain Eukaryota; kingdom Metazoa; phylum Chordata; class Mammalia; order Diprotodontia; family Phalangeridae; genus Trichosurus; species Trichosurus vulpecula. The sequence goes on along the minus strand of NC_050576.1, from coordinate 358,300,821 downwards.
TAGACCATGAACAGAATGTCAGGATGGTTTGATACAGAACACATTACTGCTAAAGTACTGCCCAAATTTTCAGAGGCTGAAAGGTAGACAACATAACACGATGATATGAGGAAAAAATAGAAAAAGTGGTTGTCACTGATAATCGACATTCCATAACCATAATTACTTCATATTTTTTTTTCATTTAAAACTATCAGTCAGCATTGTTTTTAGCATTTACAATTCTGAGATGCCTTGTCATGAATATGTTTGTTTGTTTGTTTGTTTTCCTTTTTCTTCATTGCTAGTTTAAATTTCAAATACATTTGAGTTCTCTGAGGATTCTTTTGCTTTTGCTTGCCAGTCTGGAATTTGTACTTTACTCTTTTATAGTGGCCTTTTGTTAAATAGTAAGGTGCTTTTTAATAGGATAGTATTTCAGGCTAGAACCACACACAAACACACACACAGTACTGATGTCTTTTCATTTGGTGGCAGCCCAAGGAAATGTTTTGAGAATTGCTTTCAGGAATGACATTAACATAGCTGAGGTTCCAACATTCTGATGGCTTTCTTGACAATACTCATAGTTTTTGACAAAATGCTGAGATCACAATTTTCTCAAATTGCATTAATTCTGAATTGATGCTCTCTGTCTACAGATTTATCATTGACAATGATGAATTCCAAGTCAGTTTCAGTAGCAACAGTATTAATAAACAAATGTTTAAAAGTGTCATTTTGCAATGTACCACTAAATAAAGAAAGCCATTATTTACCAAGATGCTCTTCCTTGAATAGACATTCATTTTCTTGTGGCTCATTAAATTCATTTGTGAAATTACAATCTCTGGAAAATGAGAAATGGCAGATGAGAACTTAACAATATCACAGTATCTGGATATTACTAGTCCTTTCATTTAAAATGAATATGAAACAGTTAAGGAGATGTTAGATTTTTTTTAAAAAGAGTTAATAATGCAAATGTAGGAATTTGTTTTGCTTTACCATGTAAGCCTTTTGCCAAGGATTTGTTTTTTTATTTATTTTTATTTGGGAGCAGGAGGTAAGAGAGAGAAAAATAAATGCTTGATAATGGAACAAAAAATTAAAATAAATATCATAAGAGAAGACATTACAGACATGTTAACAACAAATTAAAGAAGATATTATGAAAGCAGACAAAATCCCTGACCAAGAGGATATGAGAACGGAGAAAAACATTGAAGAATAGGTACCTACTGGATCTCCAGTGTCAGTGAGACATAAAGAGGACAATGATCTAATAAGAATTGCTGTGAAAGAAAGACAACATGCAGATACAGAAGAGGATAAACTAAGTCCAGCAGAGATTAAATATTATGACTAAATTCATGCAAAGTATAATGTGAATGAGCAACAGGGAAAAGACCAGTTAAATTGGAACACAGATTGTGGAAAAGGAAGCAATGTCTAATGAGTCTTGAGCCTGATTATGAAGGATTTTAGAAGACAAAGAGATGAATTGATATTTTCACCTAGATGTAAGTTTAGGTAGGGGAAAGCCTTCATTACACCAAGACAATAATTTTAAATCTCCTCAAATGATTGGCTACACATAACTCTATGAACTTTTAAAAATATAATATATATATATATATATATATAAATTTAACATATATAACTATATTTTAAATTTAACATGGTATTTCCAACACTATACTTCTGAACTTTCCTACTACTGTTGAAGGCACCACCATGTTCCCACTCCCTAAGGCTTGAAATCTTAGTGCCCACCTCAACCTATCTCTTGTACTCAATCCATATGTTAAATATCACCAAGTCTTGCCATTTCTGTGTTCACATTTCTCACATACATCCACTTTTCTCCAATCACAAATCTGCCATCTTGGTACACTATCTGGTTGGCTATGTAACATTTCCCCATCTTCTCTCAATTTACATTATTACCACCTTAGCTATTACCTCTCTCCTGTGATATTACAATAGCACAGTATTTGGTTCCTCTGCCTTCAGCTTCTTCCCCACTCCAATTTATCCTGCACATAACTTCCAAATAAATATCCTAAAACACAAGTCTGACAATGGTATTCTGCTGCTCAAGAAATTCCGAAAGCAACCGATTTTCTCTTATATAGGATGAAATATAAATTCCTCTTTTTGACATTTTACAACCTTCATTGTAATAGCCCAATCTGCTTTCTAAAACTATTTCCTATTGTTCTTTTTCATGCTTGCTCTATTCCAATGAAAATTATCTATTTGCTGTTTTCTGAAGTAAGTATCCCATATGCCACCTCAGTATTTTTTTTTTGCCCAGGATGTCAAAAATACCTGTATAATCCAGCCTACCCTTTACCTCTATACATTGACTATTTAATGAATGTTTATCATATTGAAGAATGTGTGAAAACTGCAAATTTAGCAGGTCAATTTGATAACCAAGAAGCATCCAATAAATGCAGAATAGAAATATGAAGCAACACAGGGAAAAGACTGAAGGAATTTTAAGTGGGGCAGTGTGGAGGTATTAATAGTAATAACAAAAGCTCATATTTTTACAGTGAATTAAGGTCTGAAAAGTACATATGATACAGGTTATCCCACCTAATTTTTACAATGCCCCTTTGAGATCTTTACTACTATTACCCCTCTCTAAATTTCATAAAGGATGAGTATCCTGATTCTCTGTTTGAAGAATTTAATCTTTCCTTCTTTGTGAAAGAATAGTTAGAGATATAACACAGAGGTATGGTTAAAAGAGCAAACTTGTTAAAAGATAGTATTGTGTGAATGTCAGGACAAGCATCTGGAAATTTGGGATAGGTGGATTTTAAACTACTTGAGAAATGATGTGAAAACAATGCAGTAAAGTGGAAAGGGTGAATAATAGCTTATTTAATCAGAAGTCCTTAATTTGAGATGTAACATTGTACAAAGGGCAGGATCCTGGATTTGGAGCCAAAGAACCTGAATATGAAATTCACCTCTGCCACTTATTAATCATTGGTATTATAAAAATCACTTAATCTGCATAAGACTAAATTTCCTCATATGTAAAATGAGGGCAGGATGGATTAGCTCTAAATCTAAAATCTTGCATGTTTGGTATGATTATTTACAAGGATTGTGACTTTGGACAAGTCCTTTACATTCTATTACTTGAATGATGAAACTGAGGTAATTACATGGTGGTAGTACTTGCATTCTCTATTTTATAAAGTTGTGAGGTTCAAGTGAGAAATCTATGAAGTATTTTTACAACCAAAGTTTCTGTATAAATGTATGTCTTTCTTAATATGATTTTGTGGAGAAAATCAAGCAGAGAGGTGGTGAAGTCATTCTTTCCAAATTTTTCAAGTGAAGAAATCTGAATGGGTATTCATGATCATTAAAACTCTCTAAAATATGCAGGGAAAGGAGACAAATTTATAGCAATAAAAGCAATTCTCCAATTGAGAAATGGTCAAAGGATATGAACAGGCAGATTTCAGAGGAAGAAATTAAAGATATCTATAGGCATATAAAAATATTCTAAATCACTATTGATTAGAGAAATACAAATCAAAACAACCATTATGTACCACATCTCTCCTGTCAGATTGGTTAACAGGACAAACTAGGAAACTGATAAATTCTGGAGAGGATGTGGGAAAATTGGAACATTAATACATTGTTGGTGGAGTTGTGAACAGATCCAGCCATTCTGGAGAGCAATTTGGAAGTATGCTCAAAGGACTATAAAAATGTACATACCCTTTGACCCAGAAATACCTCTCCAGGGCTATATCCCAAAGAGGTCACAAAAGTGGGAAAGGGACCTGTATGCACAAAAAATATTTATAGCAGTTCTTTTTGTGGCAGCATGGATACCCATGAAACGGGGAACAAGTTGTGGTATATGAATGTAATGGAATACTATTGTGCAATAAGGAATAAGGAAGATATGGACTTCCTAATAACCTGGAAAGACCTACATGATATGATGTTGAATGAAAGGAGCTGAACCAGGAGAACATTGTACACAACTACAGACATATTGATTCTGTGATGATTGACTTTAATAGACTTGGCTCCTCTTAGCAATACAAAGTTCAAAGACAGGTCCAAAGGACTCATGATGGAGAGAGCTATCTACATCCAGAGAAAGAACTGTGAAGTCTGAATGCAGATAGAGGCAAACTATTTGCTCATTTTTTCTCTTCTTTTCTGGTTTTCTTTCTTCTCTGTCATGATTAATTCCATTGGTCATAATTTTTCTTTACAACTTGACTATTGTGTAAATACATTTTAGAATCTATATCAGACTACACATTGTTTTGGGAGAGGGGAGAAGGGAGGGAAGGGAAGAAAATTTGAAACTCAAGAACATGTAGAACTGAGTGTTGTAAACTAAAAATAAAAAATCTAATAAAAAAAGAGTAAATCATTTGGCAGCATTGATCCTTAATGCTTAATAGACCTTATGGATTGCTATGGGAAAAACAGATCCAAAGCAAGGCTTCTAAGTCCTTGAGGTCCAAAGCAAACTTGGTTTTCTATAATCAAAGCACTTTGTAGCTTATAGATGCAGCAATACACAGGAAAGATGATACTAAGCTTTAAAAGGCTTAGAAAAATATTTTTAATACATTGTACCCAAAGATGGTAAAATACTTATGATGAAGTTATGTAAATAGTCATAGAAAATCTCTAAATCTTCTTGTTATATTTTTAGACATTGTTCAAATATATATTTCTCTGAATCATAGAATTTCATATTCAAAAGGTAACTCATTGTTTTTCTAAGCCAAATCATGTCTAAAACCAAATGTCCTCTACAATATGCCTCTCAAGAAGTCATCACATTTTTGTTGACTGACTACAATCTAAGGTAGCCCACACCACTTTTGAATAGCTCCAATTGTTTTAATAGTGCTTCCTTTAATTTAGAACTTTAAAAACCCTAAATAAAAAGGGTTATTGCATATACATGGAAGAGAAAATAAATTCACATGAAATTGTGAATCTCTTTAAGATGTAGCTTGCTTTTTCTTTTTGAAGATACAATAAACTCCACGTGTAACTTCCTAAACAGTTCGGCTTGTCTGTCATTCTTTACAATCTTCCATCTTTTCCCTTCTGTGCATTTTTGTAAGAAGGATTTTATGGTGACTCTTTTCTGACTTTTTTTTGTTACTCTAACCTTCCCCTCCTCAACCTCAATGGAGAGGTGGCAGAAATAGCAGTCATTAAGCTTTTAATGGTAAGCCTTGAAAATTGAACTTGTGATAGATGATATGTCTGCCATGTGAAACTTAGGTCATTCTCACTAAGGTCAGAGAAGCTTATCACCAAAAACTTGGCCATGAGTTAGACTTTTTTTTTCTATCACGGATTATCAGTTTAGTCCTTTAACCATAGAGTGGGTACAAACTGAATCAAGGAGGCAAAAACTCACACTGACAGAAACCATAGGCTATTGAACTACCAATACATTTATTCCTTATTGAGATCCAAATACTACAGATCTTTGAAATAGTGAAGAGATCTCAATAGTAGTGGTTCACAGCAAACTCTTGTTTACATTTAAAATGTTACTCTCTAGATTTACTTTTGTTCAATATCATAACAGCAGATTTTGATCACAGATCTTTCCTGTCTTAAGGAAAACAATTCTATATATTGTTGACTAACTTGAGTATTAATACAAAGTTCTTTGGGTGCTGAAAAATCCCTTTAAAAGGTTGGAGTAGAATATATTATGCTTCAGATGAAGTAAAAAAAAAAAAGTACAGATCTCAGACAAAGCAAAAGGAAATTTAGATCTAATTAAAAGAGATAAGGAAGGAAACTGTATCCTGCTGAAGGGCACCATTGACAATGAAGCATTATCATTACTAAACATATATGCAGCAAGTGGTATGGCATCCTGATTCTTAGAGAAGAAGTTAAGGGAGTTAGAGGAAGAAATATACAGCAAAACTGTACCAGTGGGGGACCTCAACCTCCCCCTCTCTGAGCTTGATGAATCTAACCTCAAAATAAACAAGGAAGAAGTTAATGAGGTGAATAGAATTTGGGAGAAGGTAGATATGATAGAACTCTGGAGAAAATTGAATGGATATAGAAAGGAAAATACCTTTTTTCTCAGTGGTACATTGAACATATGCAAAATTGACCAGGTCAATACTAGGGCATAAAAGCCTCAAGATCCAGTGCAGAAAGGCAGAAATGTTAAATGCATCCTTTTCAGATCATGACACAATAAAAATTATGTAATAAAGGGCCATGGAAAGATAGACTAAACATTAATTAGAAACTAAATAATCTAATCCTAAAGAATGAGTGGGTCAAACAACAAATTACAGAAAAAAATCAGTAACTTCATTCGAGAGAATGACAATAATGAGACAACATACCAAAACTTATGGAATGTAGCGAAAGTGGTTCTTGGGGAAGTTTTATGTCTCTCAATGTTTACATGAATAAAATAGAGAAAAAGCAGATTAGTGAATTGGGCATGCAACAAAAAAAGATAGGATAAGAACAAATTGAAAATCCCCAATTAAGTGCCTAATTAGAAATACTGAAAACCAAAGCAGAGATTAATAAAATTGAAATGCAGAAAAACTATTGAACTACTAAATAAAACTAAGAGCTAGTTTTTAGAAAAAAAAAAATAAAATTGATAAACCTTTGGTCAATTTGATTTAAAAAAAGTAAGAAAACCAAATTGCCAGTGTCAAAAATGAAAAACTGAATTCACTTCCAATGAAGAGAAAATTAAAAAAAAATAATTAGGAACTATTTTGCCCAATTGTATGCCCATAAATTTGACTATCGTAAGGAAATGGATGAATGTTTACAAACATAAAATTGCTCAGATTAACAGAAGAGGAAGTAAAATACTTAAATAACCCCATCTGTGACCAATTGGACCAATGGACTCCCTAGGAAAAAAAATCTCCAGGGCCACATGGATTTACAAGTGAATTATATCAAACATTTAAAGAATATTTAATTCCAATACCTTCTAGAGTATTTGAAAAAATAGGCAAAAAGAAGTCCTATCAGATTCTTTTTATGACACAAATATGGTAATGATACCTAAACCAGGAAGAGTCAAAACAGAAAAAGAAAATTATAAATGAATTTCCCTAATGAACATAGATACAAAAATTTTAAATAAAATATTAGCAAAATGATTACATCAACTTATCAAGAGAATAATGCACTATGACCAGGTAGGATTCATTCTAGGAATGCAAGGCTGATTCAAAATTAGGAAAACTATCAGCATAATTGATCATATGAAAAACAAAACTATTAGAAACGAGATGAATCTTAATAGATGCAGAAAAAAAGCTTCTGACAAAATATAACACCCATTCGTTTTAAAACACTAGAAAGCACAGGAATAAGTGGAGTCTTCCTCAAAATTATAAATAGCATCTACCTAAAACCATAAGCAAGTATAATATGTAATGGGGCAAGCTAGAAGCTTTTCCAATAGTATCAGGGGTGAAACAAAGATGTCATTTTCCTCCTCTATTATTTAATTTGGTATAAGAAATGTTAACTTTAGCAATGAGAAGAAAAAGAAATTGAAGGAATTAGAATAGGCAAAGAAGAAAATAAATTATCACTCTTTGCAGATGATATGATGATTTACTTGGAGAATCCTAGAGAGTCAAGTAAAAAAACTACTTGAAATAATAAATAACTTTAGCAAAGTTGCAGGATATAAAATAAACCTGCATAAATCCTCACCGTTCCTATACACTACTAACAAAGCCCAACAGCAAGAGACAGAAACAGAAACTCATTTAAAATTACAGTAGCCACTATAAAATATTTGGGAGTCTATCTGCCAAGACAAACCCAGCGCCTACATGAACATAATTACAAAACACTTTTCACACAAATAAAGTCAGATCTAAATAAATGGAAAAATATCAGTTGCTCATGATTAGGCCAAACTAATATGTCAAAAATGACACTTTTACCTAAATTAATTTGTTTATTCAGAACCATACCAATCGAACTACCAAAATTATTTTACAGAGCTCGGTAAAATAATTACAAAATTAATCTGGAATAACAAGAGGTATAGAATATCTAGGCAATTAATGAAAAGAAATGCTAGGGAAGGTGGCCTAGGCATAGCAGATATTAAACTGCATTATAAAGTAGCAATCATCAAAACTACTTGGTACTGGCTAAGAAACAGAGTGGTGGATCAGTGGAATAGGTTAGAGACACAAGACACAGCAGCCAATGGCTATAATAATGTACTGTTTTTAATAAACCCAAAGAGTCCAGTTTCTGGCATAAGAACTCATAATTTCACAAAAAAACTCCTGGGAAAACTGGAAAATAGTGTGGCAGAAACTGTAATATCTTACGTCAAAATAAAGTTAAAATGGGTTCATGATTTAGGAATAAAAGCTGATATTATAAGCAATCTGGAAGAGCAAGAAACAGTTTACCTGTCAGATTTATGGATAAGGGAAGAATTTATGACCAAACAAGAGACAGAGAGCATTACAAAATGAATTTTGACTATGTTAAATTGAAAAGTTTTTGTACAAACAAAGGCAATGCAACCAAGATTAGGAAGGAAGAAGAAAATCAGGAAAGAATTTTTACAGTCAGAGTCTCTGATAAAGACCTCATCTCTAAAATATACAGGGAACTGTGGCAAATTTGTAAGAATACAAGTCATTCCCCAGCTGAGAAATGGTCAAAGGATATGAATAGGCAGTTTTCAGAGGAAGAAAATAAAGATATCTATAGTCATATGAAAAAATGCTCTAAATCACTACTGATTAGAGAATGCAAATCAAAACAACTCTTAGGTACCACATCTCTCCTGTCAGATTGGTTAACATGACAAACAGGGAAATGATAAATGCTGGACAGGATGTGGGAAAATTGGAACATGTTACATTGTTGGTGGAGTTGTGAACTGATTCAGCCACTATGGAGTGCAATTTGGAACTATGCCCATTGGGTTATAAAAAGGTGCATACCTTTTGACACAGCAATACCACTTCTAGGGCTGTATCCCAAAGAGATCATACAGGTGGGAAAAGGACACATAATGTATGAAAATATTTATAGCAGCTCTTTTTTTGCTGGCAAAGAACTGGAAATCAAGGGAATGCCCCTCAATTGAGGAATGGCTGAACAAGTTGTGAAATATAAATGTAAGGGAAGACTAATTTGCTTTAAGAAATGAGGAGCAGACAGACTTCATAATAACCTGGAAAGACTTGCATGATAATGAGGGGAGCAGAACCAGAAGAACATTACACGTGACTAAAGACATATGGTATCTGCAATGACTAACTTTGACAGACTTGCCTCTTCTCAGCAATGCAAGGTTCTAAGTCAACTCCAAATGACTGATGATGAAAAAAGCTATCCACATCGAGAGAAAGAATTACAGAGTCTTAATGCAGAGTGAGGCAAACTCTTCGCTTTCTCTGTCTCTCTCTGTCTCTCTGTCTCTCTGTCTCTGTCTCTCTGTCTCTCTTTCTCTCTCTCTCTCTCTCTCTCTCTCTCTCTCTCTCTCTCTCTCTCTCTGTCTCTCTGTCTCTCTCTCTCTCTCATTTTCTTTCTTTTTTCTCATGGTTCATACCATTGGTTATAATTCTTCTTTACAACATTACTAATGTGAAAATATGTTTATTGTGACGGTATATGTAGAACCTATTTTGGATTGCATGCTGTCTTGGGGTGTGGGGGGAGAGGGGAAGGAAGGACGTAAAATTTGGAAATCAAAAGCTTGTGGAGCTGAATGTTGTAAACTAGAAATAAATTAATTAATTAAAATTAAAAAAAACCTTTAAGATGTGTTTAGCACACAGTAAGGGTTTGAAAAATGCTTGTTGATTATATTTATTTTATTTGTATTGATTCTATAAATATTTGCATTTTCACTTGTTTTCAAAATTAAAATATAAGCTCCTTTCAAGTAGAAATTGTTCTCATCTTCATACTTGTGTCCAGAATGCCTAGGTTAATTGTTGGCACATAGTAGATACTTAATAAATTCTAATCAATTGATTCATAGTGTTGGACAAAACCAAACCATTTCAGGTAACACACACACCTTCCATGTTCCTTTTCCTTTTCCTCTTTCCCTTCTCTTCTCTTTTCAAAAATCTCAGAATAGTATTGATTCAGAGGTATAGATATAAGAATTAGGCAGCTTGGAAGTCTAGGAGGGACCTTACCTTATGCCATCAAAAAATAATGAACTGAATCAAATAAAAATAATAAAGCCTTTAAAGTCTATTTCTGCATTATTGGTAAGCAGCTGAGGAATACTTAACATATAAATATTACAAAAAATGGAACAACATAACAAAGCTATAACCCATTTATGACATAGTCATGCTTTCAAGTCTTGTAATAGCATGACCTAATTTTTATCCTGCAAGGTTAATAGGCACAGAAGTTAAAGCTGGAATCAAGCTAATCAGCACTATGGTTCATTACTTTGTTTCTGGAGCTGTCCAGATTTTCCACTGAATTTGAAGTGCACTGGATTGACAACATGCAGAAAATTCAAAGATGTATTTAGATCTTCTGGTGGTCAAGCAGGAAATGCAAAGTAATTATCGTAATTATTAGTAAACAAACTTCACATGAATGATATGGTTAAATTTGGGATTAATTCAATGGTATGTAAATTATAATTATGCAGCAAAATTCCCTCTTGAAAGAGATGACAGTAATTTTAATTATGGTAAAATCAATTATGTTACAACTCATATAAACTATTTGCATGGGCTATTCATTGAATGGTTGGCTCATAGTTAATGACAGACAAACTTACTAAAAGAGATGATTTTAAAATTAATTCTCAAAAACAAAATGAAAACTCTGATCCTCAAATTTGTTCATGTATATCAACTCTATAAAAGGGAATGAAAATTTGAAAATAGTTCCTAATTTTAAAATGAGAAGATAAATGAGATCATAAAATACATCACAAAATCATTGAATCTTCATTATAAATTTTTATTTTCTGAATTTTTGCTGTGATTGAAAAGAGTTGTAGAAGCTGTTATATCTTATTCAAGCACATCCTAAGATTATAGAACAAAGTCTTTAAAATGTAAACAAGTCTATTTCTGAAATACTTTCTCATCACAGACTTAGCTCTTACTAGATAGTTCATGTTATGTCATACATTTTGCTACCAAGTACATACGATCATAGAGAAGAGACATATGGGCACAGTCTTTCCTTCAAGTGCCTAAAATAGTCAAGGTTGGAGTAATTCTGGAGTTACAAAATTGAGTGTAAGAAAGTGAGTGTATGTAAAATCGAGTGTAAGAAAGAGGTCCATTTGGCTATTGAGACTTTGAGGCAGAACATATCATTAACATATGAAGCTTTGAGTTACTACAGATCTATCAGTCTCAAAGAGGGGTTAGCAAAAAGGAAAAAACAAACAAAGAAAACAAATGAACAAATAAACCAACAATAGTTTGGCCAAGTATCTGGTGAGATCACTGCTCATCATTATGGGACTATATTGTCCAGGTGGAATAGACAGTAGAAAACGAGTCATATACTAGCAGTTTAGTGAAGCAAAAGGGAGCAGTTATTGAGGCAACAGATGATAGGAGCAATTTCAGAATCGATGCTTATAAATGGCTGTTGCATTACATTGGAAGGTAGTGGTTCATCTGCAGAACTGAGTCTCTCTAATTGGTCCGACCTGTCCTCTATACCTCTGTCCCTAATGCTAGACTTTGAGAAGTTGCTATCTAATCCTTGGTTATCCCTACCCTTACTTCCTGGCCAATTTAGGGAATCTTTCTTCTGTTTTGTTTTATACACAAAATGTCCTGGTTGTTGGTGATCTGGGAAAGGGGAGAAATAATTGGGCTCTTTTTTGTAAACAGACGGGTAAAAGACAGTGGGGAGTGAGAGACTATACCTACATGAGGTGAAGCTTGGAAACTGAAGGAGGGAATGAGATTAGGGGTTAAGGCAGAGAAATTAATCTTACTAAAGAGTAATGGTAAATCTATTTTAAGCAGAGGGAAATAGGATAGATTGAGTAATGATTAAGAAGTTCTGAGAAATGCAAGAAAGAGGCTGAGGAAAACTTGTTGGATGAATTTAGTCTTCTCCCTAAAAATAGGAGGATAAGTACTTAAAAATGCTCAGTGATTGTTTGATGAAAAAATGGTGTGGAACCAGGGAAAGTATGAGAGTGGAGAAAAGTATAGCGTAGAGATGTTTGCATTTGACATGATGATTCTTGTTCACAGGAAGTAAGGAAACAAGTTTGGGAGGTAGTCTATATTTTCTTTAGAATAAAGTACATGATAAAGAGGCCTGTAATTAATCAAAAAAGAACTTTTAATTCTCACTAGACTCAAAGTCTCTTTTAAAAAATTAACTTGTGGTAGTCTGCCCACATTTAACAAATTTCATTTCAGAACATCATTTATTAAACTGATAGATAAGAGGAATGAATTGTATGTATGTGTATATATATGTATATACATACATAGGTATATGTATGTCTGTATTTATGTGTATGTATATATATATATATATGTGTGTGTGTGTGTGTGTGTGTGTGTGTGTGTGTGTATACATACATACATAAAACTTTCTAATACCCTGTTGTATACAGGCTCATTCCACCACATAGGTTGAAAGTTTCTTGAAGGCAGAAACATTATCTTATTCTTATAAAAGCCTCTGCTACAAACACCACAGCACTTTCTACTCAATTTCGAAACTATGCTATCTTTGATGTTTCCCTATCCTTCCCTAAGGCCTTTTGATTGCACCTCTGCCACATCATACTTGTCCTTTTTTCTCAATTCCCACTACTCTATCTCTGTAACAAGTTCTTCTTTCCAACTTCCAGGTTTATAGTATTAACCTCCTTATTCCATTTTTTCTAGGTTTTCCTAGAATCAGAAAGATGTGAGGTGAAATGGTGCCTCAGATGCTAGCTGTGTGACCGTTGTCACTTACCTTATGTTTTCCTAAGTTCTTCATCAATAAAATGAAGTAGTTGTACTAAGTGAACTCTAACGTCCCTTCTATTCTTTAAATCTATGATCTTCCCTTTCTCTTTTGTATGTTACCCTTCTGCTAACAAACTCTTAAGTAGCTCCCTATTGCCCTCTGATTAAAGTTCTAGGTACTTTTACTGGATTTCAAGATTGCCTACATGAAAAGTATGACAATGTGGAATCATATTATCTTTATAGCCTTTTCATTCTACTACTCTTTGTACTATTTATTCTATCCAATCTGGAACATTTGCTGTAGGCCTATATATAATATTTCAGTGGCTTTGCTTACCCTGTTTGAAATACCTATAATGTCCCAAACCAGCCTCCTGGGCCTTTCTATCCATTAGAAACCTAATTGAATATCACTTACTCCATAAAGACTTTCTTGATCCAAGTAAAAAACGATCTTTTTGCTTTCAGCCCTCACATAGCATTTCGATTGTATGTCTCATCCCACTATCTCACTTAACAGTTATGTTTATAAACAGATATTTTATCTTACCTAAGATTTATAATTTCCCAGTGTTTTTATAGATACTTAATAGATATTTGGAGCATCTTGGTGGTATAGTTGGTAGAGCATTGGGCCTGGAGTCAGGAAAACCTGAATCAAATACAGCTTAGATACTTCTTAACTGTGTGACACTGGGAAAGTCACTTAACACTGTTTTCCTCAGTTCCCTTAATTTTAAAATGAGCTGCAGAATAAAATGACAAACCACTCCAAGATCTTTAGCAAGAAAACCAGAAACGGGGTCATGAAGAGTCAGAAATGCCTGAAAAACAACTAAACAACAACTAAATAGATATTTACTGAATGAAAATTAATTTACAGCAGGGTGAAAGAAAATATCCATAAAATGTCATTTAATGTATTTATCACATGAACAAAATTTTGGGGAGTCGAAAACAGTTGGAACACTCCTTTTCTACTATGGAGCTCTTCTGTGAATCCATGGAGGGTCTATTCTGGGTTCATTCTTGAGGGAATCTGGCCTCCAATAAAAATGGGGCTAGACTCCCTTTTCTTATACACTTTGGACATTCAAACACCCAAAAAGGGGAAAAATTGATTATACCATAGAATTTGATGAATAGGAGTAGAAAGTCAATTAACGTATAATATGAAGGGGACAGGTATTTAATTCCTACACATGAAGTAAATGCTAAAGGATTAATAAAAAGACAGCTGTAAATTGGCAGAATAACTTAAAATAGAAACCAAGAGAAATTTATAATGATTGTATTCTTTCAGGATATTGATACTTAAAACTCACCAAATATTAAGGCATTTTGTGGAACTGCTGAGTAGGCATTTTATATTTTTCTTTGAGTCTTCATTGTCCATACTTCCCATCCATATCTTTTGGCAAAACAAACCTGACTTCAGTTAATGCACTTGTTAGTGGTTGTCTTCTCCAAGAGCACTGGAGCACCTGTCATGGATAGCTCCCCTTCTTGCCAGTCACATCTAATCAAAAAGGGCCTAGGACCTCTGGAAGTCACAAGGTCTCTTCCAAATTTGGAACTATCCATCTTGGGAGAGGTACTTGTTCATGTAAGATCAAGAAAGAACAAAGATAGAAGAGGCAGCTCCAAATTCTGGCTAAGGTTTGCCCAGGCAGGGCATGTGTTTAAAGAATGCAGCTAAAAATAATACTGACACTATTTGAAGCTTGAAGAAATGAGAAAACTTAGACTCGTTTCAGTCCCTTATAAATATCCAGTAATCTGGGATGGTCCCTGTATTCAACTCCTGCTACAAAATATTAACTCAATGTCTTTTTTCGGTGAAGAATGATGTGTTGGGTTTTTTTTGCCTAACATTCATTTCAGGAAACAGATAAAAACAAAGAAGTCAGGCTTATAAAATATATCAATGACATAAGGCTGGGAAATTGCCTGATGCACTAACTGACAAGAACAGAGTTCAAAGATAAAGAAAAACTATGATAAAACCAAAAAGATGAAATTTTGTATTGTCTCACACAAAATGTATTGAATTATATTGAGGTAGGTGGCTCAGTGGATAGAATGCTGGGGCTGGAGTCAGGAAGACTTGAGTTCAAATCTGGCCTCAGACACTCACTAGGTGTGTGATCACAGGCAAGTTACTTAACCCTGTCTGCCTCAGTTTCCTCATCTGTAAAATGAGCTGCAGAAAGAAATGGCAAACCACTCCACTATGTCAAGAAAACCCCAAATGGGGTCACAAAGTGTCAGATACAGCTGAAAATGACACGACAAAAACAACAAATTGAGCATAAAATCTTGCCCTTAAGTTTAAGAAATTGATTGGACATACAGAATACAACATAGCACAGTGGAAAGATCAAAGTACTGAAGTCAGAGGTCAGCATTCAGAAACTATCTCTCATGCTTTCTACCTAGGTTACCTTGGGCAATTACCATGAACTTTGGTTTCCTCTTCTGTAAAATGTATGAATTCAACAAGATGACTTTTGAATTCCCTTCTGTGATTCTGTGTATAGGACAGGGAAAGGAAATTTGATAACTGTTCAGGTGAAAAAAGACAAGGATTTAGTTCACCAAGATTGTAATATTCTGTATTCCAATGTAAATACAAAGCTAAGCCAATCTTAGGCTGCCTGGTTTACAGATAGATCATAGGTAAGAATGATAAAATTTTAAACTTCACTAATCAGAAAACATCTGTACTATTACTTTCAGTTATTGGACCACAGTCTAAGATATACATAAATAATCTAGAATACATTCAGCGTAGGGCAAGTAGATAGGTGAGGGGTACAGAAAACATGTTAAAATAAGTTCAAAATAAAAATTATCTTTTAATAAACTCAGAATAAGCATTTAACAAAGAATTTAATGTGCATATGGAGAAACACATTTAGTTTGAGGAAGAGTAATCCAAGCAGTTGCACTACCAATCTTCTTTGAATATATGAGGGGAAGTAATATAGACAACAAACTAAAACTGGAATCAATAGATGAATGTCAAAAGGAGGTAGATTTTTGTCCAAAAATAAGAGGAAAGTAACAATAAGAAATATCCCCAAAGTGGAAGATTCTGCCTTAATTGGTAGTGGGTTCCTTGTCACAGAAATTATTCCACAAGAGTCTAGATGAGCAACTGTTGGGATTGCTTTAGAAAGGTCTTCAGTACTAAGTGAATGATTGGATTAGATGACATTTAAATCCTCTTTCAATTAGTAATTTTGGTTTATCTGTCTCATATTTGCTGCTATCAATAGATTTCCCAAGATGGTCAGAGGAAAGAATGGACTTAAGATGGAGGAAGAACAAAGATAATAGTAACAAAATCTAAAACCCAAGTGAAACATAAAAATGAGGAGACCTAGAAGGTTGTGAGTGAGACAGGATAAAGAGAGGTAGGGAGCAAAAAAAGTGCGGTATGCCTCTGCGTATTAAAAGTGTTTTAGCTGTCTAAAAGCAGTTAAGTTGTACAGTTGCTTGAACCTCAGACTTGGAGTTAGGAAAACGGGTGTTCAAAAATCCTCCTTCAGAGATACTTACTAATTTGTCTGACTCTGAGTAGGTCCCAACGTCCATGTGCCTCTGTTTCACCATCTAGAAAATAATAATAATACCATTCTGGGCTGTTGTAAGGATAAAATGATATAACATTTGTAAAGTGCTCTGCAAACTGTAAGGGCTTTATAAATGCTAGCTATTTTTATTATTTTTGAATTTCATCTATTAAATATCAACTATATGCACTACATTTCTTTAGTATAAGGGAAGATTTATAAAATGTAGGGCTGGAAAAGGCCCTTAGAGATTATCTAGTTCAACTCCCTTATTTTACACACATTCTGCCCAAGATCATGCAGTCAGTGTTAGAAAACAATTGATCAGACTTTTAGAGCCTGGGTTCTTCTCACTACAATAGGCTGCTTTTTCCCATGCGACGCTGCAGTAGCAGTCTGAGGATTAGGTCCTGCGAGGATAAACCTAGCAAGTCTGATGCCGGCAAATAAGAGCAGCCACACTGGACTAGGAGGTAGTCCTGAGCCAAAGAGTAGGCGGGGCTCCGAGACTGTGGTCCAGAGACAAGGAAGGGGGCGCTCGAGAGCACTTCTGACTCGAAAACACTGCCATGGCCCGGGAGGTTGGTGAGGCCAGGCGCTTCTTGCTCCGGGACTTCCAGCCTAGGGATGCGGACGCGGTGCGGGAGCTGTTCACCACGGACATGAGCGAGTATGGGCTGGCCCTGTGCACAAACGTGCTGCAGCAGCCTTGGGTAATGCTGACCCTGACCGGTACCTTCATGCTGCTGGTGTCTGGTGCACCTTCCCTGCTGCTGCCCGCGTTCGTCCTGGCACTGCTACTGGCAGCCGGCCACCTGGTGCTGGGCCAAGTCTGGGCCCTCTACATCCGGCGCTGCGTCTCCCAGGACCTGAAGGATATCGGGGACGCCTACGCGCCGCAGTGCGGCGCCCGCTTATGGGTGGCTGAGGCCGGTGGTCAGGTAGTGGGTATGGCGGGCGCGCAGCCAGAGGAGGGCCACGGCCGCTCTGGCGTGCTGGTGCTGAAACGCTTGTTTGTGCGCCGAGACCACCGAGGCCGTGGCATTGGCAGAGCCCTGGTACGAACTGTGCTGGCCTTCGCCTGCGAGCAGGGCTGCCGCGCCGTGGTGCTCGCCACCCACTGGTTGGAGTGCGAAGCCAGGAGCTTCTACCTCGGCCTCGGCTTCCAACCAGAGTTGCCCCAGCAGCTTCCCACTTTCTACGGACGCCTGGCGGACTTCATGTTCACTCACTACCGCTACGACCTTGCCCCTGGGGACTAAGGCGCTACAGCGTGGGGACGACCTTGAAAGGAGAACTCTGTCCCCTGGAAAAGGGGAGATTGAGAGCAGTGCTGGAACCCCTCCTTCTTTTGCTCAGGGAGGGACCCAGATCAAAATATTAATGAAGTTAGGATTAACTGGCTTTGGGATTTCAGGGGGCAGAGAGGGTGTGTGTATATATGTGTGCATGTTTGCATCCTGAACCATTCATTTCAGCTCCTATGGGCACAATATCCTGCGACTGGATTGTACTTTGTGATTTCTAAGGCTGCTGAAAGCAATTAAATAATGAGTCAACGCTATGGGGAGAAGAGATGCAGTATATTATATTGCAGGACATTTGGTGCCTCATCTCTTTTTCTTTCTTTTTTTTTCTTTTTTTTTCTTTTTTTTTTTTTTGCTTAAATGTTGAAATAATTGTTCTGGGTTTGAGGGTAGGGGGTACAAATACACTTGGAAAAGAGGAAGGATGACCAGAAGATTAAAAAACAAAAAAAAAAAAAACCGCATAATGCTTTTTCCTTGAATTTTCTGAACCACTCTAGAATGCATTTGCAATACTGCCCTTTCCCTCCCCCTCCCCCACCCCCAGGGTAGAGCTTACTGGTAATAAACTTAACATTCCTGTTAAAGTGCTTAAATTTAGATTGAGAAAAGGAAATTCCCTAAAATTGCACCAGTACTTTTCATGAATGCTCTGCCACCAGCCCATCCTCCACCCTCCATCCCACAGGATAGTAAATGGCAACATATGGTGTGATTTGAGGGGCAAAAAAGAAGTTCCCTAATGAGGCCCTGGAATGCCTGAAATTCTTTCGTTGTCTTTATCAGCACTATTTGAAATTCCCCTTATTATAATTTCATTTAGAGTTAATAATGGCCTTCTTAAAATTAAGGTAATATTTAGAAGATTAGGCTTATTGGTTATTCATACCTTGTTAGGAATTAGTTGTGAAATCAAAGTCGTCTCTAAAAATATATCTTCTAATAATTGCAGAGCACTATTCTATACGCCAGAGCAACAAAGATAAATAATACATGATACCTGTCTTCATATAACCAACAGTTTAGTGCATAATTTGAAGGGGGAAGGGAGGACTTATACAAAATGTCATTTGTTGTTCAGTTATTTTCCAGCAGTGTTGGACTCTTCCTGACCCCATTTGTTTTTTTTCTTGGCAAAGATATTTGAGTGGTTTGCCATTTCCTTCTCCAAGTGATTTTACAAATGAAGAACCGCAGCAAACAGGGCTAAGTGATTTGGTCAGGGTCACTCAGGTAGGAAGTGTCTGAGGTTGAATTTAAAGTCAAGGCCCAGCACTATCCAGCAGGCAATCTAGCTGTCTTTTACCCAAAATAGAATAAAATGAGTTAGAAAACAAATTCAAGGAGAGATGGAGCCCTAAGTGTTGAGAGGAATTTGGAGGGGCACAAGGGAAGATTTAATGGAGGAAAGGAGACAGAATTGTTTCACGAAAGGGAAAGTACTTCTGAGCAAATGAAAATACAGAATGAAGATTTGTTGAAGAGGAGAGAGAGGTCATTTTGAAAGGTTAGAAACTTCAGGGATGGATGGGCTTTAGTGAGGTTCAAAACAGGGAATTTTTAATGTTTGAGATGGGATACCAGGAACAGAACACAAAAAAGGAAGTGGAAAAGGTTCAAAACACAAAATTCTTTAGCCCAAAATTTACAATATCTTAAAGATTTAAACAATGAATTTGTATGTACCAAACCCACAGAAAGATTGAGGGTTCTGTGTATCTTATATGAGTGCTATTTCAAGTTCTTGTTTGATGGGTCTAATTGTTTGGTCTGTTTTTGCAGCATAACTACATAAAGTAAGATATGGGTCTGCTAATGATGTGAGGTCTGCTTTGGCTTTGTAAATCTCTCAGCTTATAGTAGTACTATATTTTGTACTAGAGTGATTCCCATAGGTTTTCTAGATGTTTATTTTCAGTGTCAAGGTCAAGTAATTTATTATGTTATGGAGATGAAAAAATCTAGATGTGTTTCTAATTGTTTTCTTTCCCTAGCTTTGGTATTGTAATAACAGTGGATGGATGCTCTTAGATTTAGCAAACTTTGGTGAGCTTTTGAAGATTCTCTGTTTTGGATGATATGTGCCCAGTTTTGGCAAATGAACAGCAAGAAGACTCAGTAACAGAAACAAGTTCATTTTTCTTCTGGGAAGATTCTACATTGACCTGAATTCTTTTATCAAGTGAAAAGAAACATTAAAATATTTGCTACTCAAGATATTTCTGTGGAATTGGTGAAGAAACCAAAGTAGTTAATATTATGAATCTTTTACAAAAACCTCAATACTCTGAAAGATAATGCAACTATATAAAATTGGCATTTAAAACTATAATTGTTCCGACACTGGGATATGTTTATTAACATTATTTTCTGATAGTTGCATGTGAAAACATGACCAAAAGGAGCAATTACAGAAAAAATGAATTTGAAAGCCTAAATTCAAATGATTGGGACTCTATATTCATACTATACTAAAAATATTTATGCATGGGTTTTTAAATTGTAAAAGAAATAAAATTGAAATGGGAGTATTACTGAACAAAGAATTTGCTTCTCCACACAATAGCAAACAAAGTAGATCCATGGTCCCAAGTCTAGATGAAGATCAAAATACTTTTGGGTAAATAGACTAAGTTTGAGAATGAGTATGTGGCTATATGATTGCCCCAAGTAGCCATTGTGGGTCTTCATGACTGATATAACTTGTAATATGTTTGGGTTTTGATGCCTGACCAATTGACTGTTTTTGGCAATAATATGTGTATAAGTGGTTTTGGGTATATTTACATACATGTTTTGGGTTTTAACTTTTGCCAGGAAATAAGTCAGCTTACGGTGTTTTTTTTTTTCTTTTAATAGCAATGTTTAAAAGTAATCAAATTTACTTTGTTATTGTTTTACTTTTGTTCCAAAGGCAGAATGTTTTCTTAAAAAAAAAACAACAACTGTTGTTGTAGAGTTGGAGCCCCAGTGCTCGCTGGTGTGACAAGAATGAGATTACAATGTAATTGGGAAATATATTACAAAATAAATAAAAATACAATAATACTTAAATAATGTTAATAGGTACATTTCTAAGTCTATATGTGAACAGTAAACATGTCCCATTTCTATTTGAGTTTGACACCGCTGAAGAAGACTTGAGTTTGATTTATAGGCCCAACACCTACTTCTGGTATGAGTAGAAACAAACTATTTAAATCTGCTGCTAAGCTTCAACTTTCTTCTTCTGTATTTGAGGATGACAATACTTGACCTACCAATCTGACAGGTTGGTTATGAGGATGCTATTTTGTAAAATTTATATCCCTGTGTATAAGTGAGCTAATATTAACACTTTAAAAAAAATGTAGGACTATCTAGGGAAAAAAAAAGTCCTTCTCTTAATGATAATAATAAATCATTGAAACTGCTGTGTTCAGTTTTGGGCATGCCGCTTTAGGAAAGCCATTGAAAAATCAAGATTTTTTTCAGAATCTTTTCCACATTAAGGCATTTAGAAGTCTGCCATCCATTTGAAGAAGTTCATTTTGTTGGTCCTTTGCACATTATAGAGGCCTTAAATATTTATTGAATTTTTTGCACAATATGTAAATAGAGATAAAAACATCTAGTTCATTTTTATTTGTTGTTTATTTAGAGAGAATTGTACTGCATTCTGAGTCTTTTATTATCATCCACTCCAAGTGGAGAAGAGACAACATTTTTTTTGTTGCCAGGTGGAAGTAGAATAAATGTCAAAAGCCATTCTAAATTAACTCCACCAGGCCTAGCTCCTATAATTTTAAAGAAATTACAGAGGAATTAAGTCTAGCCTAACCTAGAATTGTGCTAAGTAGAGCCCTGGGGTTATTTTCCCAGGGCCCATAGTATGATAGGAATTAAAATGTATTCTTTTTATCATGAGAGGCAGCATGATGTGGTGGATAGAAAGGCCTAGAAGCCCTAGAAGATTGCCTATGATGAGGTTTTTTTTTTATTACATTAAATCCAATTTACTGAAGATGATTATATAGGTAAATAGCTTCAAGTCCCACCTTTGACACACTCCAGATCCACAAATATCTATTTAGTAACCAGGAAGACGTTGGTTTAAGTTCTGCTTTTGAAATAATCTGGCTTTATGATATTGGTAAAGACATTTAACTTCTCAGTTCTTTAGGTACCTTTCTAAGACTCTAAATTGCAGCAAAGGTACTTATCTCCATAGATAAGGTCCGTATTTCCTTTGTACCATTGAAATCATAGATCTAACTCCTGTCCTTTCTAACTGTTACTCAGCTAAGACTTAGACTGAGAGGATCCTGAAAGAAATACATGGTCAACTCATAGGATAGACTTAAATGCCTAAGGGGTTTTCTCTGTAGCTGGTTAGAGTTTGCATGTTAAAAGAACTAAAGCAGGCTGAGTGTTGGGTTTTCAAAACTGAGATTCTTTCAGTTGCCACAGCAGTTCAACAAAAAACCTGAAGAGGCACAGATGATAGCAGTGAACAGCTTAATGAAGATGTGAAGCCGAGAGCATCTCAGTGGAGATTTTTAGCAGGAATGAAAATGCCTAAGAGCAGAGATATCCAATAGAGAAGAGAAGAATGACATTAGCAAAAGACATGACTGACTGAATTTACATCTCAGGAGTTGTGAGTTGTTCCACTTTACACATTCCCAAGATACATGTATTCTCTTTTACTTGCCATTTCATGTGCTCCCTGAGTGTTCCCAAAGCGTATGTCCCTTTCCAATTATTGAAAACTATCGGATGATGTGAATGATGTGAAAATGTATGTATTTTCTTGTTACACATTTTGCTTTCAAAGACTATCCTCTGGTTCACCAAGTAAAATAAACACATTGGTAATGGCTAATGAGCTATAGTGGAGTAAATCTTTAGCCACAAATTGCCTTTTACACATAAAACTGCTCTTTTTTAGTCTCCTTTGCTGGCTCTTCATCTATTCCATTGCTCTCTCCAGAGCCCTCTACTCCTTTCACTTTATACTTTTCACTTGATTATCTTACCTCACTTACACTTTTTCCCCAGCTATTTTTTTTTCTTTCCTTCTTAGAATGCCCTCCTTCTACCCTGTATATATTTTACATATGCCAAGTTATCTACATGCTCTCTTCTCCATAGACTATGTATTCCTTGAGGAAAGGATGATTTTCTCATTCTTTGTATGTTAAATATTTAGCACAGTACCTAGCACAAAATAAACACTTGTTGTTTGACTGTGACTCTGAGAATTTAATTGACTCATGAATATTTACACAGCTAATAAGTATCAGAAGCAGGATTTGATCCCAAGTCTCAAACTCCAAAATGCATTCCACTGCCCTGTCATTCAAACTTTGCTGTCATAAGAGACAATCACATTCTTTCCTTCATCTTGATAAAGTAACACTGAATCTTATCTTCTGAGAGACTTTTCTTAGGACTCAAAGAGTGAGGTGATCAAGGACAGGGGAAAGGGAACATGATAATGACAATTGAGGGCAGAAGAACTGCAACACTGGAAGTATTGTAGGAGAGTATTACAGCTAGGAGAACACAGCATAGCTGTAACTATGTTGGGGCATTAGGGACATTGGTGCCCTAGGGCACCAAAATTTCAAGCCCACTAATAGCACTTACACTCAGCAGCAGAACAACTGAGCATCACATTAAGCAAGTAAAACATCAAATGCATGGAAATTACCAGATGATGTACTTTCTTCTATCCTTGCTTCTCTTTTTCATCCCAGCTGCATCCCACTAGCCTTGCACACACTCATACCCCTCTTCCCAGGAACAGCATTATTTTGTTCCCAACGTTGATTAGTGTTCTTGTATTTGTCCCTCAGCGTGTCTTATTTTTCAACTTTCCTTCAAATGTGATTAGTAAGAAAATATCTTCCTACAAATTACCTCAGCTTCTAAAATTGCTTGTTATAAATCTGAGGAACCATATCAGCTCTAGTACCATTGGGAGAAAGTTTCCACGTTTTGTGCTACTCATTCATGAACACACTAGGAAACAAAGAAAAAATAAAAACAAAAAATGTGGGTGGAAGTCAGCCTCAGCCTATGTTGGCTTTCACTATTAACCTTAAACATGTTTATATAGTTTGTCTATATAGATAGGTTCAAGTCCCAACTGTGACATACTGTGGATCAACGTTTATCCATCTATCTATCTATCTATCTATCTATCTATCTATCTATCTATATCTATGTATCATTACTAACTACATAGTGGATAGAGGACTGAAACCAGAGTTACGAAGATCTGGGTTCAAGTATAGCCTCTGACACATCATGGCTCAGGGACCATGGGAAGTCACTTAACCCCTAATTGATTCAATGGTATGGGTTTTCTCTACAGAAATTTTCTGTACCATTGAAGTCACAAATCCCTCTTCCCCTCCACCCCAAAAATTGTTGAGTGTGTCATACAAAATTCTAAATTGAGTAAATACACACATACAATCTCTTTTAGGGGCTTACAATCTTTGATATTATCTCTAGAATTCCTTATATTTTGCTAATTTTTACACATATTGATGAAGTGGAACAATTGGGGTATTTGTAGATTTTAGTCTCGATTTGCTTTTCATAGTATATATATTTTGTATTAAGAAGTGAATGAAAACTGCTTAATGGAAGAAAAAAATATGGAATTGGTTGTCTGAATAATTTTTCCCCATGACTAATAATACCAGCAGGAGTGAGCATAAAGGCTTTGTTGATTGATTTCGCTGACTCATACTAGTTTCTGAGCAACCTTTACAAGATGCTGTTTGAAGTACAGAGTGTATATTGAAGCTTTTGAGGTTAATAGTGGGTCAGAAGATTGATTCAGGGTCAACTAAGTGAAAAGCATGTTGATTGTTTCTTTAAATGTATCTCAGTGAAAATTAACATTTTCGGTGAGGAAATTTATTCCCAAATTAAGCTCATTGCACCCTTAAGCTACTTTGTAGAGTAACATCAACATTTTTATTTAGTGGGATATAACTTGTTTGACAAACTCACATATATGGAGAACAGTGGAAATAGTGAAGGATGCAAAAAGCAAAATTTAATGCTTGTCTGTTCCCTTAAAATATAACCTTAGAGTCTTCTCATGGAGATTATCTCCAATTTCTCTCACATACATCTGTTTTGCACATAATTGTTTTCATATTGTCTCCTCTGCTAGAATGTGAGCTCCTTGAGAGTAGAAATTGTGTTTTCTTTTCTTTTTTTCTTTTTACTTTTCTTTGTATCCCCAGTGCTTAGCATAGTGCCCAGTACATGGCAACTACTTAATAAATGCTTGTTCACTTGATTTGAATAATATTTATTCTTACTTGAAACAAAATTCTAAGAAATGTGATTATCTTGTTTTCTAGTTCACAAAAAATTTGAAACAACAAATTCAAGAGATAACAACTGTGTCTGTGGAACTAAAGGGCAGGCATTCTTAACAGCAATTGAAATGTCAACTGCCTGTTTTGACAGTTTAGGGAAGAAAAAGAAAACCTATAAAAAATCAGGCACAGATTAGTAAACATTTGTTAAGTGCTTTCTTTGAACAAGGTGATGCATTAACCACTGGGGATACAAACATGCAAATTTAAATAACACCTACCTTCAGTGAATATTCACTCTGTTGAAGGAGAGAGATGGAACATGTATACAGGTAAGTATATGGAAATTTGCCTAGGGAGAAAGCATTGACAACTGAAGCATTTAGGGGAAAAAATCTAGGCAGTGAGATATACCTTGAAAGAAAGTAGGGGTTCTGAGAGATAAGGTGAAGAATAAATGCATTTCACAGATATGGATAGCCTCTTCAAAGGTGTGACAGAGGCAGAAGATGGAATCTCAAGTTCCCGGAAGGGCTATTCAGTCGGTTTGGATATAATGTCAAATGCATGAAGGGAAGTAAGTTTAAATAAAACTTCGAAAGTAGGCTGGACACAGCTTATGAACGATTCTTGTTAGCCCAAAAGCTTACGATAGCTAACAAGAATTGTTCTTCACAGATGATTAAAACTAAGATTTTAAAAAGATAGATTTTAATATTAACCTCTGACTCTCTAAGCTTCATGTGCTATTGACTTTGGAATCACAGAAAACTGAGAAAACTGCATAGAGCATATGAGGGAGTGAAATCCTTTTCACTATATAAGGAAGGACCAAATGTCTATTGGTCTTTCTCTCTCTCTCTCCCTCATATCCATATTCCTATATTCTAATTGTTACTCCTTATACCCATACATAAGGCAGCAGACTTGAAATCAGGTAGGCCTGGAAGAATATACCTTAAAAATGAAAGCTCAGGTGCCTCTTTATCAGCAGTCAAGTCTCCAACTATTTAAGAGAAATGAATAAGCAAATGGTTGCTCACTAAAATTATATTACAGCATATTTGGCTTCAGATATGTAAATATTTATTAGATTGTGTTTCAATCATCTGATGTGGTCAATGAATTACCACAAATGCCATCCATTTATAGAGTATTTATTTCTAAGGATCAGTAAGATTTATCCCTCAAACCACAACTCGGTTACCAGATAATGTCTTTCCCTTTGCCTGATCATGATAAATATGCTTTACATCTTAAATTAAAGGGAAAAAATATGTCAAAGTATACAATTGACATGAAAGGGATTTATTAATTCATCTTTCCTACTACCTAAATTATAATCAAACTCCAGAGTCCGTATGAGAGTAGGAGGGCAAAATGATGGAAGAAGCATGAAATGAATTCTCTTAGCCCTGATTTTTTAAATTTTGGGGCACTACTCCTAGGTTTTATAGTATTATTTTGACTCAACTCTTTTCAAATCTATGCTAGTACCTTAAAGGCTAATTATCCATAAAAACATAAGCAGATTGACTTAGAGTTTCCTTAGAATGGTTGGTCTTTCATATGTCTTGGACTTAGCTCTACAAAAACCTTTTCCTACATCTTTAAGGTAGTAGAGTACGTTATAAGTTTTACATATATATATATATATATATATATATATATATGTATATATATATGTATATATATATATGTATATATATATATATATACACACACACACATACACATACATAATATACATAATATACATATCTATATTTATATTGATAGATAGATAGAAAGATAGATAGATAGATTGTTGTTCTGTTTGTCCTTTGTTTTTGAAGAGGATCATGGAATCAGGGAGGTGATGATGACTTACGATTGACTTTGATTTCAGTGAGGGAGGGCTGTACACGGTCACCAGTTTCACTTTCTCTTCCAGAGTCATCTGGATCCAGTCACCTGATATTCTTCCAGGATGACTGGAGATGACCCAGGATGCAATGGGACACCCTGGCCTTTTAAGCTCAGGCCTTTTCATATACTCACTTAGAGAGAGTTAATGCCCATTCGGTGAATAGGCCTCTTTAAGAATTGAGTCAAGGGATGGCCGCTTTAATTAGAACTAAAGGAAAAAAAATCAGACTGGGAGGGAAAGACCATCAGGGTTGCTGTTCTAAAGAGAAACAGCTACAATTGACATTGACTCTAAGCCAGAAGGGCTTCAAATGCAGCCATTAAGTGGAGCTTGGGGAGGGATTTATTGTGGTGCAGTCTATGAGCTTCAGAGTGAACTTGGTTTAAGGTTCTGAGGAAGGATGGAAGGAAGGAGGGAAGGAAGGAAGGAAGGAAGGAAGGAAGGAAGGAAGGAAGGAAGGAAGGAAGGAAGGAAGGAAAGGGAGGGGGATGGGGAGAGAGAGGGAGAGGGAGAGGACAAGTTGAGTCAAACAACTAGTTGGATCTTCTTACAGGCACCTTGGTCTACTCACAGGTTGTGTTGTCCTTCATTTTTGAAGAGGATCGTGGCATCAGGGAAATGATGATATGACTAACATTTAACTTTGATTTGACTGAGGGAGGGCTGTGCAAGGTCACTAGCTTCACTTTCTCCTCCAGAGCCATTTGAATCCAGTCACCTGATATTCATCAGGATGACTGGAGATGACCCAGGATGCAATGGGAGACCCTGGTTCTTTTAGACTCAGGCCTTTTCATACACTCACTTAGAGTGAGGTAACACCCATTCAGTGAATAGGTCTCTTTAAGAAGTGAGTCAAAAGATGGCCCGTTTAATAAGAACTAAAGGAAAAAAAATCAAACTGGGAGACAAAGACCCTCAGAGTTGCTGTTCCAAAGAGAAACAGTTATCATTGACATTGACTCTGTCAGTGGTAAGATAGATAAATAGGTAGATAGATAGATAAATAGATAGATAGAAGATAGACAGATATGTTGTTGTTTGGTCATTTTTTTGTCATGTCTGAACCTTCCTGTCCCTGTTTAGGGTTTTATTGATAAAGATATCTGAATGATTTGCTATTTCTTTCTCTAGCTCATTTTACAGATGTGCTCATTTTATAAATGCATATTCACTACATATTCATCTATAGCTATATCTGTCTATGCCAGCTAGGTGGCATAGTGGATAGAATGCTGGGCTGGAGTCAGGAAGATCTGAGTTCAAAAGCAGCCTCCAACACTTCCTAGATATGTGACAAGTCCCTTAACCCTTTTTGCTTCAGTCTCTTCACCAAACGTTTTGCCAGAAACATGAAGACCAATCTGACTTCATTTTCTTCTGTACCACACATCCCTTACTTCATCAAACTCATCATATTCTAACCTTGTGGGACTATGGCAAATTTTCCGTACTGGACATGGCACAGTCTAGTCCACCAGTAGATTAGGTTTGATATTGGAAGAAAATAAGACATTTAGTATGAGAACAATGTTTTCCAATCAAAGGCCCCTTGGAGTAAGACTTAAGGAAAGAACTAAAGAAAGAACATAAAAGGGGGGAATGTTCTTTGGTATTAATGAAGAGAATTACAATAAAAGCCTGATGCTAGGGAGAGTACATTTCAGTAGCAAAACATCTATATAGTACAGAATTCACAGACATTGAATAAATGATCTCGCATAACAACTAGAAAGCACAAACAAAGAGTGGCTTGCTTACCAAAGCAAAAAAATGCAAAGATGAGTGAGGAGAAAGATAGACTCTAGCTACTCTCAATGAGTCCAAGTCAGTATGCCTTAAGATATTATATCTTACTAAAAGAACTGAAAGATATGATTGCTCTGTTGTTGGCAATGATCTTGGATAATGGGAGATGTATCCCAGGATTAAAGAAAGACAAATATTTCAATGCCCAATGTATTTTTTTAAGGAAGTGGGTGGAATTTGAAGATTTTTAATATATAACATTTCATTTCTATTCCTGGAACATTTTATCCAGATGTTATTAAAGCAATTATCAGTTCTTAACAAAGGCATAGATTATCAGTATAAAACACCATAGTTTCAATAACAGTAACTCATGACAGAATTGTTTTATTTCTGTTTTCCACAGGGTGTTCTAGGCTGGGCCTAACTGGGTATCTCATTCATATCATGCAAGATAAAATTGACAATTTTGATTAAGCAAAATTAAAATTTATTCCCAAACAAATCCAATGCAGTTAAGATTAGAAGAAAAAGTTGGGGGGATCCAAGATGGCAGAGTGAAAGCAGGGACTGTAATGGTAATATGAATGGGAAAATCTTTTCCATCCATTAATAGGCCCTAGTGACCTATCTGGGGCACGTAGAAGCCTGAGTCACATGAGGCTGTGGTGTGAGGAACTTGACAAACTAATGGAGCAGGAAGGGGTGGAGCAGGAAATCAGAGTTTGTTGCAGCTTGGGGAGAGAGCAGCATTTATCATGGGTGAGAGAGGGGCATTTTGCCTGAGGGAACTTGCTTTGTGGGAAGGCCTGATGGAGGGAAGCCTTGGCGTTATAGGTGCCCCCTTCACTGCTAATGTGTATAGATTTCTTTGTTGCTATGATGGATTTGGCTTTCTGGTTTTTGAATAAATGTTTTGGTTCTTCCTTCGATGAAGGGATGCTGTTATATTTTGAGATTCAGAACTATGTCAGCATATTCATAGGCACCATAGGTACTATGAGTATCACATTGGTGCTACATGGGTGAGTCCATGTAGCACTCTAAAAAGTGAATCCAAACAAATTTGAGAGTGGCAGAATCCACTAGTAGAAAGAGTGTTGCAGATATCCAGCTCATGAGAGTCCAGAAGGTTGATGGGAAGGATCTTTTGCACTGGGCTGGGAGAGTACAACCATAGTGGAACAGGAGTAGGCCCTGGCTGACGGAATCACCCACAGCAGTGGTGATTCCCAAACCCCTCAGTGCAGGACAGGGGTGTGTAGGAGCTGGGTGAGAGAGAAGTACAGGTCCTGTGTCAGCATCAGTAGCTACTCTTGGGTCTATCAGCCCACAGACTAAATGTTTGAAAGTCACCTACTTGAACTTCTGGGAGCCAAGATAATGGAGCAAACTGAAAGTGCTCTTATCTACTCTTGTTAACTTTGAAAAACCCAGAGAATTTTGACCCAGAAAAATACTGGAATAGTGGAAGCAGCAGAAGTGGTACAGTGGTCTTTTAGCTCAGGAGGCTAGGGAGATCCATGGAAAGGGTCCCTGTAGGTGAATGGGTCCAGGATAGGGTGGGAAGCATCCAGCAAGCTCCACCTCAGTGGACCAGTGGGACATCCTGAGCCTCAAGGGAGTGGAGCTGGCAAGCACCAACACCAGGACCTGAGGAGTGCATTTGCATAGACAGGGGAATCCACAAACTGCAGGGGGGACAAACATCCACCAGCGGTTGAGCCCACCTGTGTTCTAGTGCAGCCCTAGGGGAATTGGAGACTTCCAGTGGTCAGACCACCCCTCCCCCACACCTCACACTGCGAGCTTCAGGATAACCCTACCCCCTGCCCCAGGAAACTCAGAAAGACATCCCCTGGCCTCGACCTTGCAACACATCACCCAGCTCTAGCTCATCACCAGATGAGCAGCAGCATTATACAGCTTGTGGGTGACAGAACCAGAGGCCACAGCATACAAAGCCAGCAACCAGGCCCCTAGTTCCCAGCACAAGAAGCTTGGTACAGAGACCCCTGTGCCCCAGAATCAGAGATCCACTTTAAAATCCAGGAAAAAGACAACCAACATGAAGAAGCAAACAAGAAAAGTAGAAAAGACAATTGAATCATCACACAAAATCAAAATACAAATTCAGAAGAGGACAGCATTGACACTATACCTACATCTGAAACCTCAAAAGGGAATATGATCTGGTCTCAAGCTCAGTGTTTGAACCCAGGAAGATTGAAAGAACCTCTGCGGATGAGCAACAATAGATCTAGCTGTACTGCAAAGACCGGTGGGGGTGGGAAGGAACCAGCACAAGCCCTGTGAGTGCAGAAGCACTGGGCAGAAAGCCCTGGCTGTGCGCACTTACAAGAGGTTTGAGGTTAGGTTTTGGTTATAGGTTACAGGGCAGAACAGAAGATCTGGGGCAAGAAGTACCATTTCCCATACCCCAGGGCCAGAGGTGATTAGAAAAATGAAGCTATTACCACAAAAATGCACAGGCAAAGGAGAAAGAATCCAACAATAGAAGTCTATTACAGGAATAGAGATGATCAGGCTTCATCTTCAGAGGAGGATATTGAAGTAGAGAAACCCCTGAAAGGTAATGTCAAATGGTCACTAGCCCAGAAAAGAATTTATAGATCTTAAAAAAATACTTTAAAAATCAAATGATAGAGGTGGAGGAAAAACTAAAAACTAAAACTAAAAATAATCCAAGAAAATACAAGAAGGTTATGAAAGGAAAGTCAACCAATTAGAAAAGGAGATCCTGAATCTTAAGGAGGAAAATGACACCTTGAAAATTAGAATTGGGCAAAGTGAAGTCAGTGAAATTATAAGAGATCAAAGAATAATTAAACAAAACATGAATAATGAAGAAATAGAAGAGAAAGTGAAACATCCTGTAAGATAAACAACAGATTGGAGAATAGATCAAGGAGAGAAAGCATAAAAATAACCAGACTAACTGAAAGTTATTATAAAATCAGAATCTCGAAACAATAATAAAACAAATAATTAAGGAAAATTGTCCTGAAGCACAGGACAGGGAATAAGGCAGGGAAGTAGAAAGAGAAAAAAAATATCCATCAAACACCACTTAAAAGAGACCCTATGAGGAAAACTCATAGGAATATCATAGTCAGATTTCAAAACCCTGTTTCAACAATCTGGCTAGTAGTTGTTGTGGGAATGGAAGACCAACAAAAGTCCAACAACAAGCACACTACCAACACACTGCAAAAGCCCAGGTTCTTTTGATTTGCTTTACCAAGGAAAGCGATGTTAAGGGGTTGACAAGACTATTTTAATCCAGCATACAGACATCATTCACTTAGTTCAGGGGAAAAAGCCAGCACCCTGAACTTCAGAGCAAAATATAAACAAATTACAAACATCGACAGACAGACCAAATACAATTCATAGTTACCTACATCTAAGTTCAGCCTGGGAGCTCATAACAAGGGCTCTCCCAGAGTCATGCATGCCACCACAGTTGTGGGTAAGAGCTTCAAAAAATAGAAAGCCAACCCCTGGTTTTAGATCTTTTTCAGGGTCAAGGGTGAGTCACACATGCAACTCACCCACATGACCTGAATCGTCACAAAGAGGCAATTTAAACCAACTTGGTCTCTGATGTCCCAAACATGTCACTCAAACTCATGTATAAACTAGGCCCCCCCTTAGTTAGCCCTACCTGGAGTCCCACCTTGGTTACCAATTCACACCCACATAGGTTTAGCACATAATTGGGGTTTGGGCGTGGGGCTTAGCACCTAGTAAGACTCAAAGACACTTAATCAATTTAAAACAGTAAGAAAGTCCCAACTCAATTGCTATTACAAACCCCCAGCTCAAAGATAAAATATTAAAAGCATCAAGATTAAAGCAATTTAAATATGATGGTATTACAATTAGAATCACACAAGACCTAGCAGCAGAGATATTAAAGGAGCACAGGTCTTGTAACACAATATATCAAAGAGCAAACGACCTGGGGTTCTGGCTGAAAATATCATACTCTGCAAATTTAAGTATTATCTTGAATGAAAAAAATGGATATTTGATAAAGTCTAAGACTTTCAAGACCTTGTTAAAAAATCCTGAACTTAACAGAAGATTCCACATACAAGAACCAAGAGAAACATAAGGTACATACCAAAGACTGACTATAAGGGATTCATAAGGATAGACTCTTTACCTTTTATATAACATAAAATGTAAAACACATGTGTAATATTCTTATTAATAATTTGCTAGCTCACAAGAAGAGGAGGTAAGCCTGACTATGATATAAATTTAAAAAGCAAAGCCATTTAGAAACAACTAAAACAGTAACTATTTTATACAAATGAGGTGCAAGCGTTAAAAAAGGATACAGAAAAATTAGATGGGGAGGAAGACTGGTAGCTCTGCTAATGTACTTTCATCGGGAATGGGTTTAACAGGGAACAATACAAATATATTTAGAAGAGTATAAAAATCTTCTAAATTTAGAAGAAATAAAATGGCAAGGGCATAGAGAGGGGGAAGAAGGCAAGTGATGGATTTTTAGAGGGGAGAATGAGGGAATAGGTAACAGGGGAGTATAGAAGGATGTTTAGGGGAGGGATCCTTGGAGGGAGTTAGGCAAGTAATAGAAGGGCAAGGCGGTAGGTAGAAGTAGAGTAGAAGAATCAGGAGGGATAGGAAACAAGAAATATGCACAAATATAAAAACAAAGAACAGGAGTACAGTATGTTTGGGAAAGTCTATGTCTATATATGAATGCATACATGTATATGTGAATGTGTATATCTATAGCTATAGAGAAACACATCTGAACTTTATTGTACCCATTGGAGGGGGTTGGAGGAAGGAAAAAAAAGAACAAAGTAAAACCTGCATAGCAGAGAACAAAAGAAAACTCACAAGAAAGTAAAGATGGACAATTCTCAACACAATATGTATTATTTATCCTATAGGCTTTCTTGAAATGAAAATCTATTTTTATGTATTTTGAATACTCTCTTATGTTCTGCTATGCCCAAGACATTCTTTGTTTTTTCTTTACTTACTTAGTATTTATGTTTCAATTTTTAAGTTTTGTTCCCTTTCTCTATTCTGTATTTGTGTTCTGGCCCTTGAGTCTTAAAATAAATTAAATTTAAAAAATAATTAAAATAAAAATATTTTAAAAAGTATTATAAACTAAGGGAATAAACAAAAGTTTGTTGTAGGAGAACAGAATCATCCTCAAATTGACTTCTAATTTGCTAATTGTCTGTCATCCAGGGGGCCAGCATGGTTGTCTTTTCTTTGTTTTGAAAAATCTGGAAAGCTATCATAAATGAAGGAAACATAACATCTTTTTCCCCCTAAGCTAAAAATGTGGAAAATTAAGAAGGAATGGTGCATTTCATAGGCCTTGGGATCCCACACCCTGAGTTGGAATTGGGGAAGCAGATTCTGAAAGGACTAAAGTAGTTACAACACTATACAATATAAAAGAACATTGCATCTGAAGTTATTTCTACTACTATTCCTTCCTTTAACCAGTCCTACACTTTCCTGTGGTATTTAGTAGTAAAACCTTTTAAAATTTCTCAGAGAGCTATACGTTCTTTTCAAGGAGCAAAATAAAGTAAAATGAAAAAGCTCACATTGGTATAGTGTTGTATAAGAAATGGGAGGAGGAGTTTTGTTTCCACAGAACTAAAGGTGTACTTCACCCCCAATCCCACCCCAGCTTTAGCAGAAACCAGGCCTCAAGGTTGGTCAGGTGAGAGGTCAGAGGCTTGTACCCATATGCATGCTTTTTGAGAAGGCAGTCAGGGGAATTAGAGAGGCCAAACTGCTTGAACCAGTTCAAGCTTATCTCCGGTCTGGTCTTAGTCAAGAATCCAGGCCTTCTGATTTGCCTAATTTGCATATGTTAAAGACAGAAAGTAGGGGAAGTAAAAGAATGTAGTTTAATCTTAAACTAAGACAAGGAAAATCTAATTAACTTCACTTTTGCTTCTGTATCCTTATTATCCTACCTATATAAACTGTATAACCTAGGAAAACTACGTAAAAAAATAAAGATTGTAAACTAACCATAACTCTAGCAGGAGTAGAGGGAATGCTCCTGCAGCTGTATCAGTGTGAGTGTTCCAGCGAGCACTACACCTGTTCTCTGGAGGAGCATAATAAAATGCCTTCCTCTGCCCACTCTGGTCCTGAGTTCTTTGGGTGAGAACGGGCAAATCACATGGATTTTTCTAAGGTTAAGGAAGGGAAAGCAATGAGCATCGGAAGCTCATCTCTGGCTTACTTCCTATTCCTGCCTTGGGGTGTCCTGTGATCCCCACTGTGGTGTTAAGAGGGTGACCACTCAGGATTTCCGTGGGGAACCCTGTGGTCTGCACAGCCTTCTTAAGGGTATATCACTTGGGACTTCCAGCCCTGTCTTGGGAGCCTTGTGATCTTAGCACCCTTCTAAGGGGCCATCACTTGGGTCCTCCTTAGGATCTGACCCCTACGAGGCCCTGTGATCCCCACAGATTAACAGGGGCTACCACTTGGTCTTCCTCTGGGAGTCCTGTGGTCTGCACAGCCTTCCTTAGGGATTATCACAGGGTTCTCCCTCAGGAGTCCAGTGATCTCCAAAACCACATTTTCTCACAATTCGGGGAAGTCCAGTGATCCCCAAAACCATTTTTCTCACATGTTGTAATTTTTATAATGGGCTTTCAGCACAACAATAATTGAGGTAGATAGTGAAAGTTAATATCTACAATTTAGAAATGAATAATTTGAAGCTCAGAGAGATAAGGTGATTCAGCCATTATTGCACAGCCAAGAAATGTTCTAAGCTAGATTTTGATCCCAGGTCTCATAATTATGTGTCAATCACCCTTTCTTTTATGCTATTATTGGCCTGTATTCTTTTCTGTTAGCCAAATCAAACATTAGGGAATTAAGGATCACAAAGTAATGGAAGATAAAAATCATTAAAGGTAATATTATTAAGGTAAATCATGGGATCTTAGGATTCAGAGATAAAAGAAACCTAAGTGCTTTCCTAATTCACCTCGTTTATTTTATAGATTAGCAAAAAGACTAATAGGACTCAAGGTCACAAGGTCAATAGGTACTATCCCTAGAATTTAAACTGAAGTCTTTTAACTCTTACTCAGTGTTCTTCCTTGACATCATGTTCCTTTGTAGGTCTTTTATTCTGTTTTTTAAAAATCTCTTTCCTATTATTTTTTGTCAATAGTATTTTTTTCTACTTACATACAAAGGTAGTTTTTAACATTCATTATTGTAAGATTTTGAGTTCCAAATTTTTCTCTTTCCCCCCTTCTCCTCCCTCCTCCCTTTAATGGTAAGCAGGGCAGGATTTTTTGCTGTCAAGTGTCTTTGATGAGTCTGGCCTTTGTTTGAATGGGGCAGGTAAAGTGGGATCTTTTATCTTGGAATGCTTCTCAGAACTGGGGCAGATGAGAGTCATTGATTTGTATATGATGTGGTGCTAGTGAGTGATTGAACATTTAGCCCACACCCTGGTTTCCCACACCTTGGATGGTGAGCCTTGAGCCCTCAGGGCCCTGAGCAGAGTATATGTGTTAGAAGGTTAGTGGTTCACTTTTGGGGGTACACTAGTTGAAAGGGTGACAAGACGCTGGGCAAGATGTTGAAATAGCCAACCTTGCTTTGATAACCCAGGCATATATTGGTGCTTCTCTGGTAACTATGTATTACTCTGGATAGACTGGTTTGTGTTATTTGATCTGTTTATAACATATGCTTGTAATTTCTGTTTATATTTGCCCTGAAGTGCAGTGGGCTGATCTTTTCCCCCTGAACTAAGTGAATATGATATATATATGTGTGTGTGTGTGTGTGTGTGTGTGTGTATCTATATATCTCCCTCTATATAGATAGCTATATAGATATAGATATAGATAGATATCTATATCTCTGCCTATAGATACATTGATATATATATGTATGTATGTCTACATATATGTATATATACATGTTTAATTAAAGACACTGTTAACCCCTTAATGTTGCTTTCCTTAGAAAAGTATATCAAAGAAGAACTGGTATTTGTAGCCCTTCTTTGTGCTCTTGTTGTTGGTCTTACACAGCCACAGTAACTGCTAGCAAGGCTGTTACACTCCCTAAGAGAGTGAACAATCTGATATAGGTTATAAATGCATAATCATGTTAAATATACGTCTACATTAATCATGTTGTAAAAGAAGAATCAGAACAAATGCAAAAATCCCCAAGAAAGAAAAATAAACAAATACTATTAAGTGCCAAAAAAAAATAAAAGAAAAAAAAGTGAAAATAATATGCTTTGATCTGCATTCAGACTCCATGGTTCTATGGATGTGGATAGAATTTTCCATCACAGATATTTTGGAATTGTCTTGGATCATTGTATTGCTGAGGACTAAGTCTACCATCACTGATGATCACAAAATGTTGCTGTTACTATGTACAATATTCCTCTGGTTCTGCTCACTTCACTCAGCATCAGTTCATGTAAGTCTTTCAGGATTTTCTAAAATTGCCATGCTCATCATTTCTTATAGCACAATAGTATTCTATTACATTCACATATCACAACTTGTTAAACCATTATCCAATTAAAGGGCATCCATATAATTTCTAAATTTTGCTCTCACAAAAAGAGCTGGTATAATTATTTTCATATCTAAGGTTCCCTTTCCTCTTTTCATTAATTTCATTGATATTTTGAAACTTTTGGCCTTCCAGATGAATTTTGATATTATTTTTTCTAGCTCTAAAAAATTACTTTTGGTAGTTTGATTGTTGTGGTACTGAATAAGGAATTAGGTAGAATTGTCATTTTATTATATTAGTTCAGTCTACCTATGAGCAATTGATATTTTTCTAATTGTGCAGATCTGACTTTATTTGTGTGAAAAATGCTTTGTAATTTTATTCATATAGTTCCTGGGTTTTTGTTGGCAGATATGCTCCCAAATATTTTATATTATCTACGCCTATTTTAAATAGAATTTCTCTTTATGTCTCCTGCTGCTGGGTTTTCTTGGTAATATATAGAAAAGTTGATGAGTTCTGTGGCCTTATTTTCTATCCTGCAACTTTCTAAAGTTGTTAATTTTTTCATGTAGAATTAATTCGTTAGGGGTCTCTAAGTATACCATCATATCATCTGCAAAGAGTGATAGTCTTATTTCTTCATTGCCTATTGTAATTCCTTCAATTTCTTTTTTTTTCTTCTCTTTTTGCTAAAGCTAACATTTCTAGTAAAATGTTGAATAATAGTGGTGATAACAGGCATCCTTGTTTCACCTCTGATCTTTTTGGGAAGGCTTGTAGTTTATCCCCATTACAATTTATGCTTGTTGATGGTTTTAGATAGATGCTGCTTATCATTTTAAGGAAAACTCCATCTATTCCTGTTGTCTCTAGGATTTTCAATAAGAATGGGTGCAGTATTTTGTGAAAAGCTTTTTGTGCATCTATTGAAATAATCATATAATTTCTGTTAGTATTGTTATTGGTCTGGTTAATCATGCTGATAGTTTTCCTAATACTGAACGAGACTTGAACTCCTGGTATAAAACCCACCTGGTTGTGGTGTATAATCCTTGTAACATATTGGTTTAATTTCTTTGATAATATTTTATTTAAAATCTTTGCATCAATATTCATTAGGGGATTTGTCTAAAATTTTCTTTCTCTGTTTTGCCCTTCATGGTTTAGGTATTAGCACCATATTTGTAAAAGGAATTTGGTAGTCTCCTTCACCTTTTTTTCCAAAACGCTTTATATACTTTTGAAATTAATTATTCTTTAAATGTTTTGTAAAATTCACTTGTAAATCCATCTTGCCCTAGAGATTTTTTTTTCAGGGATATCATTGATGGCTTGTTCACTTTCTTTTTCTGAAATGGGGCTATTTAAGTATTTTATTTCCTCTTCTTTTAATCTGAGCAGTTTATATATTTGTAAATATTCATCCACTTCATTAAGATTGTTAGATTTATTGGCAAACAGCTGGGCAAAGTAGCTCCTAATATTGTTTTAATTTCCTCTTCATTTGGTGGTAAATTCATCC
Organism: Trichosurus vulpecula; assembly: GCF_011100635.1. Lineage (NCBI taxonomy): Eukaryota > Metazoa > Chordata > Mammalia > Diprotodontia > Phalangeridae > Trichosurus > Trichosurus vulpecula. Next base: position 358,261,895 of record NC_050576.1, on the reverse strand, counting down.
TTTCCATTTTGATACTGGTAATTTGGTTTTCTTCTTTTTTAAAAAAAATAATTAGCTAAATATTTATCTGTTTTATTTTTTTTCCACAAAACCAGCTCTTAGTTTTATTTATTAGTTCAATAGTTTTATTTCTTTCAATTTTATTAATCTCTTTTTTGTTTTTCAAAATTTCTAATTTGATATTTAATTGGAGATTTTTTTTTCTAGTTCATTGATTTCTTCTTTATTTTATTTATGTAATCATTTAGAGATGTAAAATTTCCGCAAAGAACTGATTTGGATGTATCCCATATGTTTCAGTATGTTGTCTCACTATTGTCATTTTCTTTGATGAAGTTATTGTTTCTATGATTTCTTGTTTGGTCGACTCATTCTTTATAATTAGAGTATTTAGTTTTCAATTAGTTTTTAACTTGTTTTTCCTTGGCCCTTTTTTACACATCATATGTATTTTGCCACAATCCAAAAGGGATGCATTTAATATTTTTCCCTTTCTGCATTTGATATTGTGGTTTTTGTGCCCTAATACATGGTCACTTTTTGTGTAGGTGCTATGTACCACTGAGAAAACAAACAAACAAATGGATATTCCTTTCTATCCCCATACAGTTTCTCCAAAGGTCTATCATATCTAATTTCTCTAAAATCTATTCACCTACTTAACTTCTTTCTTGTTTATTTTGTGGTTAGATTTATCTTCCTCTGATAGGGGGAGGTTGAGTTCCTCCATTAGTATAGTTTTACTTTCTATTTATTCCTGTAACTCACTTAACTTCTCTTCTAAGAATTTTTGCTCTATACCATTTGGTGCATGGTTTCTTTCCTTATCTCTTTTAATTAGATCTATTTTTGCTTTTTTCAAGTTCATTGCCATTATTTCTGTCACCAATCTTGCACTGATAAATTTCAGCACTAGATTATTTCTGACATCTGTGCTCTACCTTCACTCCTAATTCATGTAATGCAAAACAGAGCTGGAGAAAATCATGAAGCCTACTACCTGGGTCCATTAGAAATTTATGTTAGATAATTTCAAGGCAATCTTTGCTACATAATTATTTCTGAAATTTCTCCAGTGCTGTTTTCTACTCCCCTTTTTAGGGTAGAGGGCAGGGAGAATGGTGGTAGAGGAAAAGAGTTGTATTTGCTGCCTGGCATCACAATATAAGGGGAGGAGAAGCAAAATTTCAGTACCTCACCACACCAAAAAAAGAAAAAGAATAATGAAACCTTTGGGAAGTTTTACAGATTACCTTAATCTTATGGGAAAAAAAATGTATCGACAAGTTATCTGAATTAGTAAGATAATGTGAATTAGTAGAGGGAGTACCAAACATTTGAAATAAAAGATTTGATCAGTGTCCAAGCTCCAAGAAGTCCAAGGATCTACTTCAGCTGCCTTTTTTAGCCGTTGGAACAAATTGCTCTTATCTGCCCATTCTGCTAGAGGAAGTATTTACAAATTTGGAGTAGACATCTCCCAAACTCACCAATGGGTATGAGGACTTTCAATTACCATAAAACTAGTTTAGTCTGTCTGCTAAGAGTTTTACATGGGTGTGGCTACTGTGCATAATATGGTTTCTTGGAGCTATAGGATAGAGGTGGGTGACAGAAAAGCACCAAGGGCATATGAGCAGCCCTGAAAGGAGTTTTGCTGGCCCATATACCATAGGTGGTAGTCCTCCTTGAACACCCTATACACCTCAACTATGTATTAATTTAGCAGTAACTATGTAAGTCTGATATAGTATTAACTGCTGTAATGGAGAGAGTTACATAATGGAGAGACTACTGACTTTGAATCCAGAAATCCTTGGTTTAAGTCCTGACGTATAGACTACATGACTCTAAGAAACCAACTTAAGATCTTAGTGCTGTAGGACATTGTATAACCCAGAAATTAAGCTACAGAGTAGGTGAAACTCTGAATTAGAAGGCATTTCCTCAACCGCTTTTGCCCATAGCAATGAAGACACAGGTCCAATGTGTCTTCCTAATCATTTGTTGACTTTCATTATAGTATGCTTTAATTCATGAAACACTTTGCATACATTATAACATTTTATATTCAAAATAATGCTGTGAAATAAGTAGGACAAGGATGATTATATTCATTTAACAGCTAAGCAAACCAGGATTCAGAGTTTTCAAAATCACATCTAGTAACTGGAAAAACAGATTAAAACTAAATTTTCTGACTTAAAATTCAGGTATATTTTCCCCTACTATGTCACAGTTTCCTCAAAAAAAGGAAAAGAGTTTTAATTAGACAGTAGTCTACCACTGACATGAAAAATAAGGAAATACAAATTAATGTAATGTGAATAAAATGTTCAACATTTATTAAAAATTAGGAGAATTAATAAAACATGCCATCAAAACTAAATTCAGTACCCAGTAACTTAGAATTCACAATAACTTGAGTCTATTATACATGATTGTTTTTGAGTAAATATTAGAATATCTTGCTTTGTGAATTTTCTACATATTTTTTATGAGTTAGGATAATGTAATAGAAGTAAAACTAACTTTTTGGAGCAAGGGTTTCTTGATCATAATGTCAAATTATTGTCTTTATTACTATTAAGCACTGTAACAATTTCATCACAATTAGTGGCCATTTTCAATTCAGTTTGTAAACACAAGCTTTACAGGAAGATTATCATACTTTAAAAGGGCTCCTTAGAAGCTAAACATACAGTTTTTCTGCAATAAATCATATTAGATAAACTTGATATTCTCATAAAAGTACTCGGAGTCCTGGGAGGTCAAGTGACTTCCCCAGAATCACAGAGATAGCATAGGACTTGAACCCAGAACTTACTCTCTTGATACACCACACTATATCAAAAAAACATCTCTTTTCTATTGTATGTAATGAATTTGAACGGAAGAACAGACAGAAAATATAAGTAGCATAATCATCAGCACACTTTCACATTCATGATTATCCTAGATTCAGTGAGTATTAACCAGGTTTGATTATGTAGAAACCATGGTTGGATGTCAGTTTATTTACTCCTTAAAAAAAATTTCTTTAGTCTTGGTTATAAAAACATCACCTACAATTACCAAGAAAAAAATTAATGGAAAATGTTTTTTAAAGAACACTAGATGTACCATTCACATTCCAAAGTGGAACACACAAAAAAATTAATTATATTATACTTTAAACTACAAACCACAATTCTTTTAGGTTAAATGTCAAGTATTAACTGAACAGAAATCAAAGTATTTCTACATGAGATAAAAGTATACTATTCATTTTTGATCACACATGTGTATGGGCAATGTGAGATATATTTACAAAGTACCCATTGGTATCTCTCCTACATATATATATATATATAAATTCTATAATATGCTTCTTATATACAATAAATCTCTTTTCAGTATTTAGTTATGAAAATATATAGGCTATTTTCATTTTATTGAATTATTTAATTCAATACTAATGCATTTAAAAGAGTTTGGGGTTCATTCATTTATTCATGAAAAAAGGATAATATGGGATTTTAAAGGATAACATTCACTGTTCCTAATCCACTAAACATAGACTGATTCTTTTTTCAGTCCTTTGTTTGATAACTTTCTATTTTGTGCACCTCATGAAATTCTTAAATACTTCTAAATATGTTCAGTAAGAATACGTATCTTATTTTTTTTTGCTGCCATCTAAATTAAATATTTAACTTTAATTTTTTTGAATAAATCATGTTCAATATCTTATCATTAGTAATTCTATTATAATTTTATTTATACTCTATGGGGGTCTTTTTGGATGCAGGGCATATTCAAATATTTTAAATCATTAAATGTATTGTACCATAGAATAAAGTATTATTATTACTATTAGAGAAAATTCATTATTCTTATTGTCAGATTGAAATAATAGTGGGAAAATCACTATCCTGATTTTTTACAAAAGACGTATTATGTAAACTCTTGCTTATAGATGGGTAATAACTGCTTCCTGTAGTTGAAGACAAGTGTTAGGATGTAACCTTATATTCTCTGGGCTCACTGAAAATATCTTTGACGTAACCTGAGTAGTCAGTAGGATGACAGGGATTATAGGTATCTCATTATGTTCCCAGATGGCCTTGATTTCATCTGTAGGTCCTTGTGTTTTGACATTTTTAAAAGTTTCATATAGCCTAGAATTTATGAATATTTTTTTAAATTTAATTTATTTATTTAACATATTTAGTTTTCAGCATTGGTTTTCACAGAGTTTGAATTACAAATTTTCTCCCCATTTCTACCCTCTCCCCACTCCAAGAAGGCATACATTCTGGTTGCCCTGTTCCCCAGTCAGCCCTCCCTTCTGTCACCCCACTCCCCTCCCATCCCCTTTTCCCTTCCTTTTTCGTAGGGCAAGCTAAATTTCTACTCCCCATTGCCTGTGTATCTTATTTTCTAGTTGCATGCAAAACCTTTTTTTTTGTTGTTTTTGAACGTCTGTTTTTAAAAACTTTGAGTTCCACATTCTCCCCCCTCCTCCCTTCCCACCCATCCTCACCAAGAAGTCAAGCAATTCAACCTAGGCCACATGTGTATCATTATGTATAACCCATCCACAATACTCATGTTGTGAAAGACTAACTATATTTTGCTCCTTCCCAACCCCTCCTCCTTTATTGAGTTTTCTCCCTTGACCCTGTCCCCTTTTTAAAGTGTTTGTTTTTGATGACCTCCACCTCCATCTGCCCTCCCCTCCATCATCTCCCCCTTTTTTATCTTCTTCCCTCTTCTTTCCTGTGGGGTAAGATACCCAATTGGGTATGTATGGTATTCCCTCCTCAGGCCAAATCTGATAAGAGCAACATTCATTCATTCCCCCCTCACCTGCCCTCTCCCCTCCTCCCACAGAACTGCTTCCTCTTGCCACCTTTATGTGAGATAATCCACCCCATTCTATCTCTCCCTATGTCCCTCTCTCAACATGTTCCTCTCTCATCCCTTAGTTTGATTTTTTTTCTTTTAGATATCTTCCCTTCATCTTCAACTTGCCCTGAGTCCGCTCTCTCTCTCTCTCTCTCTCTCTCTCTCTCTGTGTATATATATATATATATATATATATATATATATATATATATATATATATATATATATACACATATACACACACACACACACACACACATAGATATATACATACATACACATTCACATATATATATATATATATATACATATATATATATATATATACACATGAACATATATACAAATATGCATATTCCCTTCAGCTACCCTAATACTGAGGTCTCATGAATTATACATGTTATCTTTCCATGTAGGAATGTAAACAAAACAGTTCAACTTTAGTAAGTCCCTGGCAATTTCTTTTTCTTGTTCTTTTTCTTGATTACCTTTTCATGCTTCTCTTGATTCTTGTGTTTGAAAGTCAAATGTTCTATTCAGTTCTGGTCTTTTAACTGAGAAAGCTTGAATGTCCTCTATTTTATTAAAAATCCATATTTTGCCTTGGAGCATGATACTCAGTTTTGCTGGGTAGGTGATTCTTGGTTTTAATCCTAGCTCCACTGACCTCCGGAATATCGTATTCCAAGCCTTTTGATCTCTTAATGTAGAAGCTGCCAGATCTGGGGTTATTCTGATTGGGTTTCCACAATACTCAAATTGTTTCCTTTTGGATGCTTGAAGTATTTTCTCCTTGATCTGGGAGGTCTGGAATTTGGCGACAATATTCCTAGGAGATTACTTTTTGGGATCTATTTGAGGAGGTAATCGATGAATTCTTTCAGTTTCTATTTTGCCCTGTGGCTCTAGAATATCAGGGCAGTTCTCCTTGATAATTTCTTGAAAGATGATATCTAGGCTCTTTTTTTTTATCATGGCTTTCAGGTTGTGCAACAATTTTTAAATTATCTCTCCCGGATCTATTTTTCAGGTCAGTGGTTTTTTTCCAATGAGATATTTCACATTGTCTTCCATTTTTTCATTCCTTTGGTTCTGTTTTATAATGTCTTGATTTCTCATAAAGTCACTAGCTTCCACTTGCTCCAATCTAATTTTTAAAGTAGTATTTTCTTCAGTGGTCTTTTGGACCTCCTTTTCCATTTGGCTAATTCTGTCTTTCAAGGCATTCTCCTCCTCATTGGCTTTTTGGAGCTCTTTTGCCATTTGAGTTAGTCTATTTTTTAAGGTGTTGTTTTCTTCAGTGTATTTTTCAGTATTTTTTGGGTCTCCTTTAGCAAGTCATTGACTTTTTTTTCATGGTTTTCTCGCATCCTTCTCATTTCTCTTCCCAATTATTCCCCTACTTCTCTAACTTGCTTTTCCAAGTCCTTTTTGAGCTCTTCCATGGCCTAGGACCAGTTCATGTTTTTCTTGGAGGTTTCTGTTGCAGGCTCTTTTACTTTGTTAACTTCTGTCTTTATGTTTTGGTCTTCTTTGTCACCAAAGAAAGAATGCAAAGTCTGAGACTGAATCTGGGTGCGTTTTCTCTGCCTGGCCATACTCCCAACCAGCTAACTTGACCCTTGAGTTTTTCAGTGGGGTATGACTGCTTTTAGACTAACGAGTTCTATGTTCCACGTTTGGGGGGGAGGTGCCAGCTGTGTCACACCAGCACTACTCCTTCCCCAAGAACCCCCAGTCCGGGCTGGGCTTAGATCTTCAGCAGGCTGTGCACTCCTGCTCTGATACACCACTTAATTCCTCCCACGAGGTGGGCCTGGGGCCAGAAGCAGCAGCAGCTGTAGCTTCCCCACCTCTGCTGCCCCCGGGGCTGTAAGCCAAACGGCAAACTCCTTCCACTCCCGCAGCTTTTCCCACTAACCTTCTCCACTGTCTTTGGTGTTTGTGGGTTAAGAAGTCTGGTAACTGCTTCAGCTCACTGATTCAGGGTGCTAGGGCCCGCTCCACCTGGCTCCTGGTTTGGTTGGTCCACCTGGCTCAGGCTGGGCTCTGCTCCACTCTGTTCCCAGCTCCCACCTCCGTGTGGGATAGACCTCACCCAGAGACCATCCAGGCTGTCCTGGGCTGGAGCCCTGCTTCCCTCTGCTTTTTTGTGGGTTCTGCAGTTCTAGAATTGGTTCAGAGGCATTTTTTATAGGTTTTAGGAGGGAATCGGAAAGGAGGTCATTCTAGTCCCTGCTTTCCAGCCGCCATCTATGAATATTTTAAAGAAAGCATATATCAAAATTGTTTAAAGATTTTATGGGTCAATATTGTAAATAAGAATTCTTCAGGCTAAGATAATGTTCTGGTACAGTTGATTGACTGAATTCCTCAGGATATTTTGAAATCTACATTTGTAGTATGGAGATTTGTTATCATTCAGGCCATGAAAGATAGTGATTTTCAGATGTGTATTTCTAGCCACCAGGCCATGTTTTTGCAGGTGTTTAATGCATGGAAAAGGTTTATAGACTCCAATGATGTGTTATAAACTTTCTACCATTTGTTTACCTTACAGAATAGCATTAATCATTAAGTATGGGTTTCTTAAAGATAATACTTCTGTACTTTCTAGGGATCATGCCCAGTTTCTCAATTGCTATCATGTTTCCCTTAATTTCCAACAAATCCTACACTGACATCCCCCCATCCTTTCACACACACATCCCACACGTGGTTTTGCTAAAAGTAGACTGGTACATATTTATGGGCAGCTGTTTTAAATGTGATATTGGCTAGAATGATGAAACATATTCTTCACACAAATTAGTTTGATTATGATAAATAAATGTTTCAATAAAATAATTAATTGTGAACTTAATTTTACTTCATTTTTACCAAATAATACCTATTTGTACAACCTTTGTAGTATAGTACTCTCTCAGTGCATCCTAGGAAGTTTCAGAATACCCAAAGTACAGGACAAGGAAACATGAAGCTTTGTTGTAGTTGTTCAGTCATTTTTCAGTTATCATTCAACTCTCCGTGACCCCATTTTTGATTTTCTTGGCAAAGATATTTCAATGGTTGGCCATTTCCTTCTTGAACTGTTTTACAGATAAGGAACCCAGGCAAAAAGTGTTAAATGACCTGCCCAGGGTCACACAGCTACTAAGTGTCTGTGGCCAGATTTGAACTGAGGAAGATGATTCTTCCTGACTCCAGGTTTGGCTCTATATACTACACCACCTTGCTTACAAGACAGTGAAGCAAGGAAACTTTATTAAGAGGAGATACTCATAAAATTAAGAGGTAAGGGAGAATTTTGGAAACAGGCTCACAATTTCCCTAGTGGAACTGGGCACTTCAATAGGTCTGTGGTGGCCATGGGGCACTCTCTCATCTCAGACCAATAAAATCTAGTGGCTTTTTAGACAATATTCATCTTGGCCTATAAGGAGAAGCTAGTAAGTGTCTGAGGCTGAATTTAAATTCAAGTCCTCCAGGCTCCAGACCCAGCACTCTGTCCACGGCACCAACTATGTGCCTCATTTAATCAAATAGCATAATGAATAGAGAGACAAGAAAATATTAGCCCCATATACACACAGAATAAAATCTCCCACGGTCTGCTGTACCTTTAGTGGAAGAAGGCATATTGGTAAAGAACACACTTGTCCATGGAACACATATGGAGCACACACTTGAGTATACACATGAAGACTTGTGGCTGGAGTACATGTATGAAGACACTCACATCTAGAACATGTGTGGTTAGGGAACATATATCGAGGGAGGTATACATAGGAGTAATGAAAACAACGTACTTCATACCTCTGATTCTTTACATGTCTCCTATTCACATCCGGGTATCAGATTTCTTATGTCATTTTGGCATATGATTTCTATTGGGAGACTTTTCTTTTGGTTGCTTTCTCTCTTTTAATAGCTTCTAGATTTCCTGTCTTTAGGGCCATTCGATGGACATCTTCATCTCAACTGCTAAGGTGTAAGAGACTAGAAAGTCTCTCTCTGATAATGATAGGCGGAAAGTTCTGTTGTCCATAGTCTAGGTTGTGAGTCACCATACTTAGCTGAGGCAACTGAACACAAGTAAGCCAGCTTATTCTGGAATAAGATCAAGTCTATGATGTTAATATCCTGTGTCTAATAGTGATTCATCTTGCATTATTTCAGACAATTGTTTGATTTAGTTCTAAAAAAAAAGTCATATGACTCTCTTGGAATCCCTAAAAGTTGCCCTGTGTCTCCTGAAAGAAATAAAGGAACAAACAAACAAAAAGGTAGAGAAAGAAAAGGAATAAGAATTTATATAGCACCTAATTTGTGCCAGGCACTGTGATAAGAAGTTGTTACAAATATCTCATTTGATCCTCACAACACCCCTGGCAGGTAAGTGTCATCATTTTTCACATTTTACAGTTAAGGAAACGGAGATATAGGATAAGTAACTTACCAATGGCCATACAACTAATAAGTGTGTGTGGTTGGATTTGAACTGAGGTCTTTCTTCCTGACTACAGGTTCAGCCCTTTATTCATGGTACAATCAGCTGCCTTAAGAAAGAAAAAAAAAAGAAAGAAAACCAGTGACTTGATGAAAATAAAAGTAATAAAAAAAAGCTTTTGTCTGGCCTTACAAATCTCTGTCAGTCCACAAATCATTTTCAGATTGTCATGTGAATAACTCTAAGCAAAAAACAAAAGTTAAGCAAAAAGGGTGAGGTCATTGCTTTGTACGTTTAAGACCTTCTCAATGTAGTAGTTTCTTAATGCGTTCAAAATACCCAAAACCCAATACAGAAAATAGGAATTCATAATATAGTGAACAAAGAATACTGAATTGAGAAGAGATGGTCATAAAATGAAGTAATCAGGGAAAAAGATGGAAACAGTCCTAAAGAACTGCCAGGGTAACTGAGCACCCCACTGATGACCTCTGCCCTCAGAATTGTTCACATTCCTGCTTCTTCAATGTATATGTATATATGCATATATGCATTCATGCATGTATGGGAAGAGAGACAGAGGGAGAGAGAGAGAGAGAGAGAGAGAGAGAGAGAGAGAGAGACAGAGAAAAACAGAGAGAGAGAGAGAGAGAGAGAGAGAGAGAGAGAGAGAGAGAGAGAGAGAGAGATTCTTAAAGAAAGGAAAAAATGAGAAAAAAAAAAAAAAAACTAGAGCTCCAGAGTGGGACTTACGGCTGTGTGAGCCATCCAAATAGAGGTGTTAATTAATTCATGAAAGCTGATAAGGTCTGGAGTTATCTAAGAGAGAGTTCTGAGAAAGAAAAGAGGACCCAGGATGTATCTTTGGGGTCTATGTCAACAAACGATTATAAAGTGACTACTATAGGCAGGCATTGTGCAGAATAAGTGCTGGCAATATAAAGAAAAAAATCGAAATTTTCACTAATGACCTGAATATAATGAATATATTTTTGTATTTAGCATTGTAAAGATCCTTAGAGGTGGAAAGAACATTAAAATTATATAAATAATAAGAGTAACAATAATAATGTTTATATGTGGCTTACTATGTGCTAGGCACTATGTGAAACACTCTACAATTATTATCCTATTTGATCCTCACAACAACCATGGGAAGTAGGTACTATTATGATCTCTGCTTTACAAATGAGGAAACTGAGAAAAACAGAGGTTAATTGACTTCCCCAGGGTCGCACTCCTCCTTGGTGTCTGAATCTAGATTTACAATCAGGTCTTTAGAACAGGTACTCTACTCGTTATGCCAGCTACCTGGTCATTTAGTCCATTCTCCTCCCTTTTTAGATAGTTAAAGTGGGCAGTTAGAAATAGAACACTTGTTCCCTTTTATTCCAGTACTCTTTTAACATATGTTATGTTTCTTGTGGCAGCTAGGTTTTGGGATATAAGGACAAAAGCAAAGCAGTCTCTATATTCAAAGAGCTTATATTATAAACAAGGATAATAACATGTAAAAGAAATACAAAGCAGACACAATATAAGCTTGTGGGGAAGGCTCTGGTAGCTGGGGGCATCAGAAAAGGCCTTATGCTAAACATGGTGATAGAGCTTGACGCTGAAGGAAACCAAAGATACCAAAAGGTGATGATGATTAAGGAAAGCATTTTAGGCATTGCCAGAACCTTGGACAAAGGTACAGATAAGGAAGAAGGAGAGTTGTGTAGGATGCAGAGGACTGATATGCCTGGACTGTAGAATTCATGGAGGGGAATAATGCACAAAAGGTAAGAAAGGCTAGAAAGAATGAGGTTATGAAGAGTTTTAAATCCCAGAGAGATTTATACTTGATCCAAGAGGTAATATGAAGTCTCTGGAATTTTTTGAGTAAGCCTTGAGATTGTGAGACTTGTGGTTTAGGAAAAATCACTTTGGTAATTGTTGGAAGGAGGCATTGTAGTGGGCAGAGACTTGAGGAAAATGAACTGGTTAAGAGATATTTCAAAAATCTAGGCCAGAGCTGTCCAAAATGTGGCTGCAGTGCGATTTATACAGCCTGCTTACAAGCATAGAAATTTACATAAATGCTTTAGTAAATGAAGGGGGGCTACTGCAGAGCTCTCACTAAAATGACAAATCAAAATATATTGTCTATTGTTTCAATAAAAACCTAAGGTTGAACAACCCTGATCTAGGCAACAAAGCATTAAATTAGAACGGTTGCTTTGTAAATGGGGAAAATGGGTACCTATAATTGATTTTGTGTTGATAGAAATGACAATATTTGGCAACTGATAAGATATATGGGGTAGTGAGACCGAGCAGTTATGGATGAATCTAATCCATGATCTCTCCTAAACATTGTTCTTGCATCACCAGGTGATTGTTGGAATTTACAAATGGATAATTCATTGACATTTGTAATCCAGACAATGTCTCATTACCTTCTCTCTCAAACACCTATCCTCTAGATTTTTTTTTCTTTCAAGGGTACTTTCAACCCTGTGATTCTCACTGTCTCAGCATTTCAGAGTTGCAACAGGTGTTTCTCACCATTTAGCTCAAACCATCATTGAATAAGAACCCTCTTCATTATTCAGAATCATGTTCAATACCCTCATTTCTCTTGCCTCCTTCCAATCTAATTAGTTGCCAAGCCTTGTCAATTGTACTTTCACAATTTCTCCTGAAGTTGCCCACTTTTCTCTATTTGCAGGGCCAGTAACAGTTTGTGCTTTTATGACTTCTCACATTCATTGCTGAAAGTTTCCCAATTGTTCTCTCTGCCTTCAGGCTCTCTTCTCCGCAATCAATTCTCTTCACAGCTGCTGAATTAATATTTGCAAACCATAGGTCTGACCATGTAAACAGTATTCAGGGACTCCCCATTATATCAAGGGTCAAATACTAACTTCTCTTTTAAAGCCCTGTGTAATCTGTCTTCAGCCTACTTGTCTAGCCTTATTTAACATTGTTCTCCATCTTTTCTAAATTCCAGATTAAGTATCCTATTAGTTGTCTTAAAATTTTATATTTCTCTTCTTATCTATGGGCTAATTTGTTGGCTGTCCCCTTTGTAGAATACAGGTTCTCTTTATCCTGTTTTATAAAATCTAGTGCTCCACTCAAGCTGCAGCTAAGTTCCACCTTCTATCCTTATTTCCCAGATGTATGTTTTCTCTCCCCCCTCAGTTATCTTATCTTTACTAATATGTGTACATATTATACTCCTTCAAAAAGATAAGCTCTTTGAGGTACCTGTTATCTTTAATACTTAGCACAGTGCTTTGTCCATCCTAGGCACATATTAAATGTTTGTTGAATTGTGTTTGAGTTTCATTATATTCCTTTAGCAGAATTATCCTTGAACAGCACAAAAGTCTATATTCTAAAAGAAAATGAAGGATTATATAACAAACTACTTCGAAAGATGTCATTGACTTAACAGGAAAAAAAAAATTCTCCACAGCCTAGCAGTGATATGCTCTCTCAAAACCATGAAAAACCCAGTAAACCACCACGTTAATTCAAGTGAAACCCTTCTAGGCTGGCAGTACCAAAGTATATCACTTGTAATTCCAACCTATTTTAACTTTAATCCTCTGCAAAGACTAAGGGAAGAAGAGAAAGGAAGAAGAGAATTTCAGGGTAGAGAATGAACTTGACAAGATTCAAACTCAAGGAAAATCAGATTTATTTGGTAACTGCATAGATTTCCATTTTTGTCTTTCATCTTCCTTCTCCTTAGTCTGTCACTCTCACAGAACCGGTTTCTGTGCTGAATTCTCCAAACCATAATCTTCCCTTCCACCCACTTTTTTCTGTCTGTTACGCACCAAAATTTGGTGCTGCACATATATCTCACTTGAGGCCGATTGGGTTGAAATAATGAAAGTTAGTAAAAACCTTGTAGCTTAAAATTCAACTAACCAAAGAAATGATAATTGTTCTTTTATATTGCCTTAATTTTCATTTGAGTGCCTTTTATATCAAGATGAATCAAAGCCAGTTCTTAGTCAACTATCAATTATGCTGAATTTTGTGGTAAAGGAAGAGAGATATTCTGTCCACTTCAGTGAAATATTGGTCCAATCCAGAATTAGCCTTAGTAGGTTTCTTACAAGTATAAATGCAAGTTTGAGGAATGTGCTTCCTCATCATTCCCTAAAGATTATTCCTCAGTAGGGTTTTTCCCTCCCTCCTGCCCCCACGGTTTATGCCTTTATCACCTCACTTGAATTACTGAATCCATTTCCTGATTGGCCTCCACTGTGGATTGTTCTTAACTGTATAATTCCATTGGTAGTACTCGTACGAGGTATACTTTTAAAAATTATACTACCTTCTCTGAGTAAATCAATCTTTCATTTTTAATTATTTATGCTAAATTTCACTAAGCTTCATGAAATTTTTTATTCTCCCTATAAAATGTAAGTTTCTGTAGGTCAGGAATTGTTTTGGTACATGACACATAATAATAGGTACTTATAAAAGAGATAAGGACACTCAGAAGGATCAAACAGTATCAACTGATCCAGTGACTTTTTTCTTTTCTATAAGGCAAAGAAAATAGAGAAAATAAGATAGAAATTTATATTTCATAGTAAAATTATAATACCACTTTTTGGTATTTGTATTTAAAGTACATTTGTACAGAAAGGAGAATGAAAATATTTTCACATATGCATTTCTTTGAATTAATTTGTTTAGGAATCATTAGGCATTTGATGGAAACAGGTTTGTTTGCTTGTTTGTTTTCAAATGAAATACATATATTTGTTTTCCTGTTCTAGCACTTTGTAGTGTCACAATCACAGGACATTTTACCTCAATGAGCATCCGTGGCTTCAACAATGTTTGTTCTCACTTCGATTTGCCACATGGAGTTAGCAGTCCAATTTTCAGAGACGTTAATGATGGTTAATGTTTGACTTACTTTTAATATATTAACCACCTCTTGCTGAAGAACATATTCACTAGCATTGTCTCCTTCTCTTCCTTCCCACTTTCCTTCCTAATATAGAAAATTGTAGAAAGAATGCATAGGCCATCTTCTTCTTACTGCTTTCACTGAATAACACTTTGCTATTTGTCCAAGTACATCTATCCCTACTGTATTTTTGTTGTAAAACAAGAGGCTATGCACCATTTGCATGAACATCTTCTCCATGGGATGAACAATATTGATAATAGTTACAGACTTGAATCCGTTATCCTGGTATAGCACCAGTGTCATTGTAACCTTCTCTGTAGATTCCAAGACCAGAGTTTTATGCATAGCCTAGGTATCTGTTACTTTTGGAACTACATTTCCAATGAATAGTGTCAACTATTTTGCACTTTGCATTGAAAGTCATAAAAAATTGAATGATATAACATAATTACCACAGCTTAAATTATAGTCATTGTTAAATAAAAAAAAATCTTCTTTTTCACATTTTGGGAGATTGAAAGACAGAAGAAACAAACTTGTTTATGAACTGATGTAATCACAGTAGTATCTTCTCATATTTATCATGTAATTTTGCATTCATGTTAGCCTTTGCTTTAGAAGCACTTTATTATCTCATCAGACGGAGACAGTTGATTCTTAAATGACTGCCACATTTGTTACCAATCATTTCTTTCTATTGAGATACATTCTGTTTTAATGATATCACTTTGTTTTCACATTATCCATGATCTTGTCTTTGAGTAAGACATTCATGAAATATAATCATGAGTCTTTGAAATTTTCGATTTCTTGATCTTGACACGTGTTCTAATATAGTTTTTGACATCCTCCCCTTTGGCCACATCTACATTCCATCACTAGGCATCAAATATGTGTTGATATCTGCCAGTATATTTGATTTCCATTGCTAAAATTATTCCAAAATTGAGAGATAGCTGGTGAATATCTAAAAAGTAAAGCAGTAATCAAGAACAGGTCAGGACAGGCTAGTCCCATTTTCTTCCCTGGAAAGTTTACTAACCTGGAGAATGAGGGTAATAAGGTAAACTATACTATCTCTGTTTGACAAAATCTTGCATACTAGTTTTTAGGATAAGATGAGGAGACATGCCCTATTTGATAATGCAGTTAGGTGGATTAGAATCCAGGTCAATGATCGTAGCCATAGAGTAGTCATTACTGGGTACACATCAGCTTAGAGAAAGACACACGCTATAACTCTCTAGAGTTCTTTCCTTGACCCTCAGCTATTTGAGGCATAGGTGATGATGCTTATTAAATTCTCAAGTGACACACACTTGACAGAGCTAACATACAGGATGAAAGAGTCTAAAATATATAGTGTTAGGCTAGAAAGATCTGCTGAATCTAAGAAAAAAAAACTTTAATAGGGATGCATAGAAAAACTTATACTAAAGTTAAAAATATTAAGATCACAATTGAAAATAAAGAAGTTTATGGCTATAAAAATAAATTCAAAAGAGAAAATCTCAGGTTTAACTATGAGCAAACCTAAGACAAGGCAATACTGTGACATAGCAAAAAAAATGAAGCTATATTCAGATAATGCAGAAGATACAGTGTGCAGGATGAATGAAGTGGAATCATGCTATTGCATTTTTCCTTGGAATGACAACATCTGGATATTGTGCTCAGTTTTAAACATTACGTTTTCAGATGAACTTTGACAAGTCAAAAGAAAGAAAAGTGTGAACAGAGTGGTAATGGCCCTTGAAATTCTGCTATATGAAAATCAATTGAAGGAACAAGAGAGGTTTATCATGAAAGAAAAAAAAAAGATTTAAAAGATAATATGATAGCTACCTTCAAATATTTCAAGTACTATCACATAGAAGATGACTTAAAGATGTTTTGCTTGGCCCCAGAGGACAGAACTGAGAACAATGGGAGAAATCCACAAAGAAACAAATTTTTTAATTATGGAAGGGGAGCAAAAAGTACAGTTATAGTCATTATAATCATCCTCAACAATAACAACAAATAACAACAACCTTCCCCCAAATTAGATCTGCCCTAAGGTGAAATGATCTTCCTCAGTGAGATACTGGATTTTCTCTATATTTCAGGTTAAGTAGAGTGGAGTATCAACTGGCAATTACCATTAGGAGGCAGCATGGTGCAAGAGAAAGGAGATAAAAGAAGAGGGTTTCCAATCCTATCTCTACTATCTATTTCCTTCGTGACCCTGCATAGGTTGGCTACTTAAATATTCTGGCCATTACTACTCATCTAAAGTCCCTTCAGGCTTTAATTCTATGATACTACAATTTTATTGAGATGTTTCTTATACTGGTGAGGGTTGAATGAGATGGCATCATAGATGCCTCTTCTAAATCAGGTATTTTGTACATTTTCTGTTACTTT
The DNA here is from genome assembly GCF_011100635.1 of Trichosurus vulpecula. NCBI lineage: Eukaryota > Metazoa > Chordata > Mammalia > Diprotodontia > Phalangeridae > Trichosurus > Trichosurus vulpecula. The sequence goes on along the minus strand of NC_050576.1, from coordinate 358,245,219 downwards.
CCTATGTATGATAAAATCAAATCTGCTCACTCCTTTATTTGCCTCTCCAAGGAGAAACTTTGACTTGTGTTTTCACTTAGATCTATGGCTATGAAAATTGGGCTTTGAGGAAAGCTGAGTGCTACAGAATTGATGCTTTCAAATTGTGGTGTTGGAGAAGATTTTTGAGAGTGCCTTGGACAGCAAGGAGATCAAATTAGTCATTACTTAAAGAAATTAATTCTGGAATAGCAAATTGTACATAACATAATGTACTTTCATGTGCAATAATTTCCCCCTATTATGCTATTGAAATGCTTGTTTTATTTCTTAAATTCAAAATAAAATAGTTTTTTTAAAGAAGAAATTAATTCATACTATTCACATAAAGGTCAAATACTGAAGCTGAGGTTTAAATACTTTGGCCACATAATGAGAACACCAGAGTCACTGGCAAAGAACCTGATACTGTGGAAGATAGAAGGTAAAGGGTAAAGGGGACACCAGAGAATGGGATGGATAGGTATTGTCCTTGTAAAGACAAACATGAACTTGGACAGATTTCCTGAGACAGTGGGTCATAGAAAGTCCTAGCTTGCTTTGGTCCATGGACTCCAAGAGTCAGATATGATTGAATGATTCATGCATTAGGGTCACCAAAAACAAGTAATTACTTGGTGAGCAACATTTTGTGGAGTATCTGATTTATAATTTTGTAGACTGGTCCTTGGAAAACACATATATGGTTTATCACTACACAAGAACTTTTTTTTTTTTCAGGGAGAGCATCTTGACTATAATTCTTAATGAATGACTGTTACTTTTTCAGAACAACATTCCCAGTCACAGGCATTTATCCCTTTACATGTAGTGTCAGCACTTTCAGCTCCTCTCCCCATGTTCATAACTTTTAATGTAACCTGATGGCTTTAGGTTTTCAGGGAAGTTCTGCTACTAAGGAGAAGGGAGCAGAGCTAGAACTGCCTGTACTCCTCCTTCCTTTTGGTTCATCAACACCCCAGGAACCTGGGTCTAGGAATACAAGGCTGGCCCTTTAGCCTCAGTTCATCCTGAACCTTTGGATTTCTATTTTCACAACGTGTGTTCTTAGTCTCCAGTGGCCCAGAGCTCCCCAGTATTGGCCTCCAGCACCAAAAGCAGCTCTACCTGAAGAGTTCCCTCTAGGTCCTATTCTGGTCTCAGACCTACGTTCTCCAAGGTTCATTATCATTCATGCAACTTTAATAGGCTGTCTGAGAGAGCCTCTCAAAGCCTGGGGGCCATGAAGGAAAAACAAAAATAATGCACTGTGCCCATGCAAAGCCAGTTGCATGGTGCACCTTGTTGATATTGCAGCTTCCAGGGATTCATTCCTGGGGGTTGGCTTAGCATCATTAGGGACCAAATCCATGGGCTAGTGTACTATTAATGTACTGTTAATACAATTTGAAGTTCTTCCCATCCATTAATAGGTCTATGTGATAACATGGAAGTCTGAGTCACATGGAGCCTGCGGTGGGAGGAGCTTGCCAAACAGGTACAGCAGGAAAGTATGGAGAAGGGAGGGTAGAGCACAACTGAGAGGAAGTGGGGCACAGTAGTCAGATCTGGAAGAGAGAGAAACACACAGAGCAGCAGCTAACGTGAGCGAGGGCCAGGGAATGATTTTGGTTGAGGGGTGCTTGTCTGCGGGAAGGCCCTAACAGAGGGAAGACTTGGGGATGGCAGTGCCCTCTGTATTGTAAATGCATATCGATTTCTTTGTTGATATGATGGATATAGCTTTCTGGTGTTGGAATGTGGCTTTCTGGTGTTTGAATAAATGTTTTGGTTCTGCCTTCAATGAAGCAAGTCTGCTATTTTTGTGATTTAGAACTATGCCAGCATATTCAGAGCAGCCACAGCAGCTATAGGTATCGCACTTGTGCTACAGCTATGCGCCTCCTTTATTGGGGGAAATTTGTAAGACGTCTCTTGGTCAGAAAGACTTATAGATCCAGTAGCTGGAGAAGACTGAGATCTTGATCTTGAGCTCCTGGCTCAAGAAGACAGTGAAGAAGATAAGAGCATCATTGAGCCACACAACCATACATTTGACCTTGTGCATGTGACTCACCTTCAGTTGTTGGATGCCTTCTCAAACATGACTCCTAAGCTGTGAAGTACAGCACCCACAACAGGGTGGAAGTTCTTGATGGAGCTGGGTTCCAGAGCATGCAGTTCATTCAGAGTCAGGCAGAATTTATTGAGGTTGATGTAAAAATTCACCAGAAGGTCTGCAGGCAAAGCAAGAGCAAACATCGTCATCAGGTCACAGGAAAACTAGATTTTTCATCTTGGTAGAAGCTGTTAGATATTTCCTTCAGCTATTCCACATTCGACAACTGAGTGTTATTTCTAAGTAAGCATGCCATAGTGAAAAGAATGCTAGTTAAAGAAGTCTTTGTTTAAATCCTGCCTTGGATATTTATTAGCTGTGTCTCTGAGCTTCCATTCCTTCATCTATAAAATAGGAATGGTAATATGGTTGGTATCTTACCAATGGTATTGAACATAATTCATATGTATGCATAATACGGTTTGAGAACTGACTGAAACTGATTTTTGAAACTGAGATTTGTAGTTTGAAAGGATTAATATTCTCCTCAGCTTCGAGAGACATTTTGGCATTATAGGTGTCTGTTAGATCAAAGGTAGAATTTAGTCACACCTCAGAAATCTTAAAGAGGCAAACACAGTCTGTGAGAGACAAACTAAGTGGAAGGAGGTTGATATTAAGAATTGTTAAGCTTCAGCAAAGACATGATATTCCTCAGTCCTGCCAAGGGCTTAACAAGCTAAATCAGGAAAGAAAAATAGAGCAGAAGGGTAATATGCAAAAAGGAGAAAACAGTGTGAGCGAGCTGTATGAAAGGAGAAAGAGTTTGAGGAGGTATACTGCTTATCTCAGAGCAAATTTGTCATGAAGACACTGATTCAATCTACCACTCCATGGACTGATCCATGCCAATAAAACAACCACTTTCCCCCAAATTTCTCCATATAGTGTCAGTCTGTTAACACGTTCTATGACTAATGTCTAAACTTAAATATTTCTGGCAACTTGATTTTTTTCCTTAATCACAAAGAAGCCAGGAATTGGCTAGAGATAAAAATATACAATATTTAAATTAGGATGCAGAGTCAAAATAAATTTTAGGAACTTTTTGAATTGGGGGCTCTGAGCTACTGTAGCTATCCTATTGACATTTATTAATTGTAAAGCAGCAGAAGGGAGAATAGGGACTTGAGGGATCATTATGGTGCTGGTAAGATAAAAAATGAAAAACTGAGCTAATAGTTATAACAGATTTGGCTGATAAAATCTCTATGGTCAAAAGGGATATGGAAGAGAGATTGGTGATGAATGCCAGCCATCTAAATGCAACCTCCACAACACTGCTAGAGTAACATGTATAAAGTATTTTGCAGGTTTAAAAGTGAAATGTAAGTGTCAATCGTTATTATAACATATAAATGAGGCATTGGATTTGGATTTTTATCTGTGGTAAAGCATCATAAACAAAAATGGGACTTCTGGGAGTCAAGATGGTGGATCAAGCAGTAAGTCAGTCTTACCCTCCATTATTGAGCTCTAAAAAAGCCAGAAATTAGTGCCCCAGGAAAAATCCTGGAATAGTGGATACCGCAGAAAGATGGGATGAAGCAATCTTTTTAGCCTAGGAAATTTGCAGGATCACCGAGAAAAGTCTACCTCACTCAGGTAAAAGGGCAGCATATTCAAAGAAGGGAGGTATTCTGGCAAGTCAGCAACAAGCCTCACTTCAGCAAACTAGTGGGAAATACATGCCTTAGGATGGCCAGGGGAATTGGTGGACTCCAGTTCAGACAACCACCACTTGTGCTGGAACACCCATAGGTAGGAAGAAGTCTCCTAGCAGCAGACCTCCCCATGCTTCAGCATAGCCTTGGGCATGCAGGGATCCTCCAGCAGCCAGACTTCCCTGTGTTCTGGCACAGTCCAGTGTAGGCAGTGTCCTCTAACAGCAGACCTCCCTGTGCTTCAGCAAAGCCCTGAGCAGGCAGGTGTCCTCTAGCAATGACCTTCCCACGGTTCAATGTAACCCCAGGGAAATGCACAAGCACCACACCCAACCTCAGTACACACCAGACATCACCACTAGGACCACAGCTCTGTACCAGGTAAACTGAAAAACCTCTACAGCCTCCAGCAGACATCACCTGAGGCCCCAGCACACAAAACCAGAGACCAGGCCCCTGATCATCAGTGCAAGAAGCTTGGGGGTAGAGGCCCCTGTTTTCCAGCAGGAAAGCTCTATTTTAAAACCCAGGAAAAGAGGATTCTGGAAAGATGGCAGAGTAGGTCAGAAAATTCCAAACTCTCAAGATTTTCCCCCACAAAAGAGTTAAAATAGCACCTTAGGGTGAACGAAGTGTAGGTGGAGACAAAGAAAAATAAGGGCACAACCAGGGTCTTCCTCAGACAGTTTGAGAAGATCTGAAGAAAAACCCCAGGATCAGGTTTGGTCCCAGCAAGGAATAAACACCTCCAGGCTAGGTTCCATTTTAACAATAAGAGAGGGAAGCCTTAATTAAACAACTAGTGGCAAGCCCCTGGGGTTAGTTGGTTTGAGAGGCTTCCTTGGCCCCAGCCACTGGAACTTTTCACCCCAGGATAGTGAGAGGAGTGGTGCATTTAACCTCAGGAAGATTGTGGGAACCTCAGGTGATGAGGAATGCCAGACCTAGCTGTGCTACGAAGAGTGGTGGGGGAGAGAAGGAACCACCAGAGGCCAAGGTGAGTGCAGAAGCAGTAGGGCAGATAGCCCCTGGCTGTGGGCACTTACAGAAGGATGGAGGTTTGGCTTTGGTTCCAGGCTAGAGGAGAGAACTGAAGATCTGGGGCAAGAGGCACCAGTTCCCATACCCCAGGGCTAGAGGGGATTACAAAAATCAGGTTATTACCACAAAAAAAAAATTCACAGGCAAAGGAGAAAGAATCCAACCATAGAAACTTATTATGGGAATAGAGATGACCAGAGTTCATCTTTTCAGGAGGATATTGAAGTAAAGAAACCCAAAAAGAGCAAAGGCAAATGGTCACCTGCCCAAAAAGAATTTATAGAAGATCTTAAAAATGACTTTAAATATCAAATGACAGAGATGGAGGTAAAATTAAAAATAGAAAAAAAAAACTAAAAATAATGCAAGAAAGACAAAAAGGTTATGAAAGGAAAGTCAACCAATTAGAAAAAGGAGATCCAGAATCTCAAGGAGGAAAATGACACCTTGAAAATTAGAATAAGGCAAAATGAAGGCAGTAAAATTATAAGAGATCAAGAAATAATTAAAAAAAAAGAATAATGAAAAAAATAGAAGAGAAAGTGAAAAATCTTATAAGAATATATGGAGAATAAATCAAAAAGAAAAAAATATAGAAAAATAATTGGAATAATGGAAAGTTATGATAAAAACAATCTTGATACAATAATACAAGAAATAATTTAAGAAAAATGTCCTGAAGCATTAGAACAAGGCAGGGAAGTAGAAATAGAAAAAATCCATCGCACACCACTTAAAAGAGATCTTATGAGGAAAATTCATAGAAATATCATAGTCAAATTTGGGAACCCACAGCTCAAGGATAAAATATTAAAAGCATAAAACCAGGAGATAGGCAAACAAGATGAGAAAGAAGGAAAAAAAAAACATTTGCCATTGAAAATTACTATGGTGAAAGGGAAAATCAAAACACAAGCTCAGAAGAAGACAATATCAAATATACTTACATCTGAAACCTCAAAAGGGAATATGAATTAGTCTCAAGACCAAAAAAATCTTCTTGGAAGAGCTCAGGAAGAATTTCAAAAGTCAAATAAGAGAGATAAAAGGAAAATTGGGAAAAGAAATGAGAGGTTTGCAAGAGAGAGAGTAAACAGTGTGAACAGGAAGGACAAAAATTGACTGAAGAAAATAATTAATTAAAAAATACAATTGACCAAATTGGAAAAAAAAATCCACTGAAGAAAACAAGACCTTAAAAAGTAGAATTGGACAAATGGAAAAGGAAGTACTAGAGCTAAATGAAAAAAAAAACAATTACTTCAAAATTAGAATCTGTAAGTGGAAGAATTGGGTAAAGAATCAGTTAAACAAAATCAAAAGAATGGAAAAATAGAAGACAATATAAAATACCTAATTGGAAAAAAAATAACTGAACTGGAAAATAAATCCAGGAGAGATAATTTAGGAATTATTGGTCTACCTGAGTAGCAGAGCCTGTGTAGCATTTTCGAAGAAATTATCAAGGAAAGCTATCATGAGGTCCCAGAACCAGAAAGTGAAGTACTCACTGAAGGAATCCACTAATCACCTCCTGAGTGAGATCCCAAAATGGAAACTCCAAGGAATACTGTACACAAAATCCAGAATTACCAGGTCAAGTAGAAAATACTACAAACAGCCAGAAAGAAATAATTTAAATGTGTACCCAAAGTAAAGATTACACAGAAACTAGCAGCTTCTACAATAAAGGATAGGAGGGCTTGGAATGTGATACTTGAGAAGGCAAAGGAGCTTGGATTACAACCAAGAATCAACTACCCAGCAATATTAAGCATAATCTTTCAGAAAAGAGGACATTCAATGAAATAGGAGACTTCCAAACTTTTCTGATGAAAAAACCAGAGCTGAACAGAAAATTCAATCTTCAAATACAAAACTCAACAGAAGCATGAAAAAGTAAACCAGAAAGGAAAAAAAAGAACATCATTCAATAAGGTTAAACTGTTTACATCTCTATATGGGAAGCTGATACTTATAACTCTTGAGAATTGCATCTTTACTATTATGTTTAGAAGGGGTATACATAGATAGAGGGTGTGGGTATAAGTTGACTTTGATGTGATGATTAAACAAAACATAATTAAGGGGGGAGGGAAGGATTGTACTGGAAAAGAAGAAAGGAGGAGGCAAAAAAGGGTAAATTACATTACATGAAGAGTCTCAAAGACCTATTACAGTAGAGGGAAAGAAAGGAGGAAAGCAAGTACTGTCTGAACTTTCTTCTTACCTGATTCGTCTCAAAGAGGGAACAATGTACTCAACTCAGTATAGAAATCTATCCTACCCTATAGAAAGTGTGGAGAAAATGGGGAAGTAAAATGGAGTATGTAAATACAAGGGAGGGCATAAAGGAAGAAAGAAGTAATAGCAGAAAAAGAAAGAAAAGAGAGAGAGGCTGATGGAAGAGAGGGCAGATGGAGGGAGGCCTTGGTGAGAAGGAAAATGCTAATGAAGAGGGAAATGGAGAAAGGAGAGAGAAAAGCATAAACAAGGAGGAAAGTAGAATGGAGAGAAAGACACACATAGTAATCATAACCATGAATGTGAATGGCATGAACCCTCCCATAAAACAGAAGTGGTTAGCAGAATGGGATAAAAGCCATAATCTTACAATAGGTTGTTTATAAGAAACACATTTGAAGTAGAGAAATACATACAGAGTGAATGTAAAAGGCTGTTTTAAAATATATAATGCTTCAACTGAAGTAAAAATAAAAAAAAAATCAGGGTAACAAACCTCATCTCAGACAAAGAAAAAGCAAAAATAGATCTAATTAAAATAGATAAGTAAGGAAAATATGTCCTGCTAAAAAAACACCTTAAATGATGAAATAATATCAATACTAAACATATATGATCTAAGTGATATAGCATACAAATTCTTAGAGGAGCAATTAATGGAATTACAGGAAGAAATAGACAAAACTATACCAGTGGGGGACCTTGATCTCCCCCTGTCAGAACTAGATAAATCTAACCAGACAATAAACAACAATGAAGTTAAGGAGTTGACTAGAATCTTAGAAAAGTTACATATGGTAGAACTGGAGAAAATTGAATGGGTATAGAAAGGAAAGTATCTTTTTCTCAGTGGTACATGGCACCTACACAAAAATCGACCATGTACTAGGGCATTAAAACCTTACAATCCCATATAGAAAGGCAGAAGTACTAAATGTATTTCTTTCAGATCATGATGCAATAAAAACTAGATGTAATGAAGGGCCATGGAAAGATAGACTAAAAATAATTGGAAACTAAATAACCTAATCCTAAAGAATGAGAGTCAAACAGCAAATCATAGAAATAATCAAAAGTTTCATCAAAGAGAATGACAATAAAGTGGAAAACATAACAAAATTTATGGGATAAGGCCAAAGCCGCTCTTAGTTGAAATTTTATATTTCTCATTGGTTACATAAATAAAATAGAGAAAGAGGTGATCAATGAATTGGACATGCAACTAAAAAGCTAGAAAAAGAGCAAATCTAAAATACCCAATTAAATACTAATTATTAATTCTGAAAATCAGGGGAGAGATTAATGGATCTGAAAGTAAGAGAAATATTGAAACAATAAATAAAACCAAGAGCTAGTTTTATGAAAAAAGTAGATAAACATTTGGTTAACTTGATTAAAATAAAAGAAAGAACCAAATTACCACTATCAAAAATGAAAAGAGTAAATTCGCTACCATTGAAGTAGAAATTAAAACAATAATTAGGTTCTATTTTGGCCAACTGTATGCCAATAAATCTTATAATTTTAGGGAAATTGATGAATATTTATAAAATTATAAGTTGCCTAGGTTATCAGAAGAGGAAATAAAATACTTGAATAACCCCATTTCAGAAAAAAAAAATAAATTGAACAAGCCATCAATGATCTCCATGAGAAAAAAAAAAATCTCCAGGGCCATATGAATTTACAAGTAAATTACATTAGACATTTAGGAACAGTTAATTCCAACACTATATAAATTATTTGGAAAAAATGGTTGAAGAAGGAGTCCTACAAAATTCTTTTTTATGATACAAATATGCTGCCACTACCTAAACTGGGAAGAGCCAAAACAGAAAGAAAATTACAGACCACTTTCCCTAGTGAATATACATGCAAAAATTTTAACTAGAATATAAGTCCTTTCCCAGTTGATAAATGGTCAAAGTATATCAACACACAGTTTTCAGATGAAGAACTTAAAGCTATCGATAGTCATATGAAAAAATGCTCTAAGATACTATTGATTAGAGAAATGCAAATCCAAAAACTCTGAGGTACACCTCACACCTATGAGATTGGATAAAATAAGAAAAAAAAAAACAGGAAAATGATAAATGTTGGAGAAGATGTGGGAAAATTGGAATTCTAATGCATTGTTGGTGGAGTTGTGAACTGATCCAACCATTTTGGAGAACAGGAACTGTGCCAAAAGGGCTACAAAAATCTGCATACCCTTTGACACAGCAATATGACTTCTAGATTTGAATCACAAAAAGATCATAAAAATGAGGAAAAGGACAAACATGTACAAAAATATTTATAGCAGCACTTTTTGGGTGGCCAAGAGTTGGATATTGAGTAGATGCCCATCAATTGGGAAATTGCTGACAAGTTATGTCATATGAATCTAATGGAATCCTGTTGCTCCATAAGAAATAATGAGTAGGTGGACTTGGGAAAAACTTGGAAAGACCTACATGAACTGAAGCTGAATAGGAGAACATTGTGTATAGTAACAGCAACATTGTTCAATGACCAACTTTAATATTCTTATCTCTTCTCAGCAATGTGATGATCTAAGGTAATTCCAAAAGACTCATGACAGAAAATTCTATTCACATCCAGAGAAAGAACTATGGAGTCTGAATGCAGATCATAGCATACTTCTCTCTGTGTGTGTCTCTTTCTAACTCTGCCTCTGTCTTTCTGTCTCTGTGTCTCTCTCTCTTGTCTTTTTTTCTCATGGTTTTTTCCTTTCCTTCTAACTCTTCTTCATAATATGACTAATGTGAAAATATTTCATATGATTGTACATGTATAGCCTATATTAGTTCCCATGTCATCTTGGGGATGGGGAGGACAAGGAGAGGGAGAAAATTTTGAACTCAATATATTATAGAAGTGAATGTTGAAAATTAAAAATTAAAAAATAAATATAAAAATTTAACAGACAGAAATGAATTCTACTATTGTCACTGATTTAAAATTTATTCACATAACTCCTTTCACATCATGTGGTATATTATTTTAGGTTAATAAATCAACCTGATAAATATCACTGACCCATACGTCTTTCTGTCAACGACGATAGTGGGGTTTCCATGAGGGAAATTTTCCTTAATAATTATGTATATCAAATTGGTCCTCAATGCCTCATCTACCCCATCAAATCAAATGATTGGATTGAAATAGCTAAATGGATGTTGTAGATAGTGTCATGTTGAGAGAGGAAAATATATCAAATTGATTGATTAGACAGATTAGTTGTCTATTTTGAACTATTCACTATTTTCTTTCATTTTCCTTTACAAATTCAGTTTGAATTATATGCTTTCTACCTTTAATTTCTCATTGTCTTAATGATAAACTAATACACATTTTAAGCAGTGGGAGAAGATAGGTGATTACACAATTCAAAAAAAAATAATGATTCACCTTACATAGTCAGATATTCACCATGATTTATTATTATCACACACATAAACTATCTTGCACCTCTTTGCTGAAAGTCATTGTGCTAGAGGATGTAACAAACTATAGGATAGTCTTTCACCTGTTCAGACAGGTTTGGAAGACAGAAGACAGACAAATTCTAAAATAATAGGCAATCTATCATAGCATATTTTCATCTCTGAAATTTATTTCTATTTTGATATTGTGTATTCATTTTTATTTAATATGTACTATCATTTTTATCTTACTTTAATTAATTGCTTTTATCCTAAATCAATTTCTTCTTTTGTCTTCTTTCCAAAAATGTATAGAGGATTGTACTTGGAGTTAGGAAAATCTGGATGCAACTACTTTTTTTCTGCATTGCAATAGTTATTTAACCAAAAGAAAATAATTTAACTGTCTCACCAGCTGTTTCCATATCTGTATAATAAGGCTAATCATAACATTAATAGTCACTTCTTAGGATTCTTGTGATGTTTAAATGAGATGATGGATATAAAGTAGATTGTACACTTCAAAGCAGTTCATTTATTATTATACTCTATGTAGCAGAACTTTTTTTGTTTACTGTTTGCTCATAACATCCCCAAATAATTTCTGTTTAGGTCAATTTTAATTCAGCAATAGTTACAATGTCTGCATATAAAATAATGTACCTAATATTTAAGGTACACGAAGAGATTCACATTTTCTCATTTGAGCTTCATAAAAACACAAAGTGAATTTAGAATTCAGCTATTTTCCAGGTAATTCAACCAATAGGGACAGTCTGTGGAATTCTGCCTCTCAAATTTCTGTTCACAATAGTGTAAGCTTCTTTTAAACTAAATTATTTATGTTCTTCCTCCTCAATCCACAGAGGTAACCTCATATTTTTTATTTTTTACATTGAATTTCTAAAGAAATAAAAATGTCTTCATTGATATTTCAAAAGAAGCATCTGACTTTTTGTTCTAATATTTCTATGAAGAACAAAGGGGAGGAAATTAGCATTCACTTTTTCTAAGTAGGGAAATTGGGGCAAGTGAATTTAGATGGCTTACCGAAGACATATGGTCTCAGCAAAGAACCGAGGAAAAGAAATCAGGTCTCCTATTTTTGAACCTTGTGCTCTATATACTGGACTAATCCTCTATGAGAATAGTGTTGGCACGATCCTTATAATTAGAGGTATTATCAGCTCTCTATCCTACTTGGTGGTGGCCCAAGTTAAGAGCTCTGTTCTCTACCTTCTTATTTTCCTCACCCAAACAATGGAGCATAAGAAAGTTCTCTCTTTAACTTAGAGATTGAAGAGAGAGTGAATTGTATCTTCTGAAAAAAAATGGTGAATAAAGTCAAAGTTTTAAACTGAACTCCCTTAGCAATGAACCTGGATAATTTGTGAATTAGAGAAATTTCATCTGACCTGTTCTTAGCTGTTTCCTTTCCTTGCTGTTATCTCCTCTGAAAGTACTCAGTACATGAATCATGTTAATTCTTTTCTTCTCTGCTTTCAAAGGATGCTGTCAGTTAATTCATCTATTTTGAAGTGTAATTGACAATGGACCTCTCTAGGTACTTACAATAAGGCAAAAACATTTATGACTCTCCAATTATAAATTGTAGGCAGCAACTAGCAATTAAGGAAGATACTTCGGGAGGGAATCAGAGACCTTCTAAAAAGCCTTGAAAACACTAATATTTTCCTGCTCTACTTTGGTGTGAAAATGACTCTGATTATTCCTTAGAAACACGATTCCTACATAATCACCACATGTGTAATTTTTCACATCACACATACATGCATGTACACATACAGAAAAATGCACATAGCCTTCATGATTTTAGTGCAATGACTTCTCTTTAATCATTAGAAACTTTGGAAGTCCTCTAGCCCAAATTGTTTTATCAATGATGAAATTAATGCCAAGAGATCAAGAGATGAAAAAAATAACTTGGTTAAGATAATGATTTTTTTTTCTTTCTTGTGTGTGTGTGTGTGTGTGTGTGTGTGTGTGTGTGTGCGCGCGCACGTATAAACAGGCCATGTCTTGCTTTTCATACTGTAGAGTAAGGACAGGTCTTGACTGCATTCATCTTTCTTTAGTGGATAGGGGAGAAAAATAATAATTTAAACTGTGTGGTAATCCAGATACAATTTCAGTAAATAAGCAAAGTTCCTGGAAGTTTTGGGAGGGAGAAAAAAGCTGTGAGTCTGTTTTTATTACCTTCATTCGTCGTGGTTCTCTGTCCTTCTAGTTATGAGAACATCTCATCCTATTAGATATCATTCTAAAATCTCAGCTTCATCAAATCTACAGGTATTATATTCATTTTGCTTATTCTGGTAGAATTAATGAAAGAAAAATCTTCAGTTGCCCTTCCTAAGATTCTTGGTCAGTCAGGAGGCTCTTGTGGACATCCCATAGAATTCTTCAGGCCCTCTCTTTTCTAATTCATGGTGAAAGAAGAAAAAGTAGCTGTGTGATACTGTGATTACCTTCTAATTATATTTGCATTAATTTATGTCTTAATCAAAACAATTTCCCCCAACCAAAAGTTTTCTTGCATGCTAAATCTTTACCTGCTTTATAAAATTTCATTTTCCAGCCTCTTTTGATAAATACCTTATTTCCTTCCTTCCTTCCCCCAATTCTCCTTTTTTCCTCCCTCCTCTCCCTCCTCCCCTCCTTCCCCTCCTCTTCCTCCTCCTCCTCCTCCTCCTCCTCCTCATTCTCCTCCTCCTCCTCCTCCTCCTCCTCCTTCTTCTTCTTCTTCTTCTTCTTCTTCTTCTTCTTCTTCTTCTTCTTCTTCTTCTTCTTCTTCTTCTTCTTCTTCTTCTTCTTCTTCTTCTTCTTCTTCCTCCTCCTCCTCCTTTCCCCCTTTTAAGTAACCTAAACCCTTTCAAACTTCTTATGTTTCTTATATTTAAAGTAATGGCCTCAAAATCGGGAGCCATGACCTGACCCCAAGGGGTAGGGAATTAAGTAATCAAGATATGATGTGTCCAACCCTCTCCTTCATAGCCACTTATGGTCTTGTCTCCAATGCAACTATAACACTTTTCATCTATTCCTCAGTATATCCCCATTTTACTTTTTTCCACTGCTGATCTCCCATAACCACACCAGTGATTTCTCCTCATAATGGCTCTAATCCTACCTCCAAGCATACATCAGAGAGGCACAGAAAAAAAAAAAAACTCCTCTCCAACTCCAGCATTACCAGTCTCTCCTCTTCCTTATCCAGAAGTTATTCTTTTGGATATTAATTATGATAGAAGTCTCTCATCCAGCAGGCACTAACTCTACAAGCACTCACAACCCTTTCCTCTGCCTTTTTTTCTGATGAGAAAGCATAAGGATGGGTACAATATATGGCAAATGTCATTCCTTAATCTTCACCCTCAAACCTATCCAAGTTCTAGACTCCATCTACCATCATCCTTCTAGTCTCTCAATTTTTCAACTCCTTCAGTATTCCTGATTTCTCACTAAAGGAAGTAGCTCTCTTAAAATTTAATAGTGATACCTTAATTGATGGATCTGAAACCTTTTTCACAATCCTCACTGTTCTTGATCTTATTTTAGCATTTGATATTTTTAATCATTCTTTCCTAGTGGATGCCTGTTTACTCCTTTCTGGGGCTACATACTTCACAAAAAAAAAGCATAATTTTCTGACTTATTTAAAAATCACTGAAATGAGGAATTTTATTAGACTTTGAAATCTATTCTCAACAACATAAAAATGCAACACATTGCTTCACTTATATTATAAGAACAACTGATTTACAGTAAGGAAGACAAAAATCTAATAGTTTATTTTCAACAACAAAAAACTTATAACAATAGCAACAATAGCAAACTTTTCATAGTGGGTACATGGGATTGAAAAATGAGTATCAAAATTTAATAAGGGTAGCCAAGGTAGCTCTTTTTTCCAGTTCAGGCAGATGAACTATGTGAAGTCTCTTTTTTAGTTTTAACAGCCAATGAATTTCAAAATATGTTTTGAAAAAAAAATGAACTTAGAATCAGGTTTCGTAATTATAATATCACCAAATATAAATCTAAGATATTTTAAAATAATGAAGTATTTCAAGCATCTTGATATAACTAATATTTCATTATTTATAATTTTAATAATAAATTTGCATACCTTAAATTAGTAAAATATGTTCAAAATATTTTTCATCTTTTACTTTATTTCTATGTTTCTCAATATACAAAAACATCATTGTAGAAACACATATACATCATATAGGTAAATGTTCTTTTTAATATCTCTAGATGAGACATATTATAAAAATGCTTTGAAATCCACTGATTTAAATATATTACAATATAATATTTTTACAAAGGAAACATTCTAGTTAAATGCAATTCTACTATATATTTTTTTCCAAAAGAATTATATTTCATATACATTATGTGAGCTAAGGAAGAAGAGTGGTTACTTCATTCATTGTCTAGGACAACATCACATATGCTTATTGGTATTGAGTAACAAACATCCTATGCTCTGATGTTGACCTTATCTATTGCAAATTCAATAATTGAATAATCCAGTGCTCTCTTCTTCTCCATTCCTCTTCTTTGTAACTTCTGCAGACTATGGAACGACTGAACTACTGAACAGCTTTCCTTTCATTGCACTATTTTATAGTACATTATTTTCCAACAGCTACTTCTTGAACATGTTTGCTGATTAATATTCTTCCTTATGTGTTTATCTATCTAACAGTTCCATCTTAGATCTCTTTCTCTTCTTTCTAAACTAACTCCATTGGTGATATTGTCTATTATTCTGAGTATCAGAATAAATATATGTGTATATTATGCTATTATATATATGTATATATTTATATATTCTAAACACAAACATATGTGGATACACACAGAAATATATACACAGATATATATATATATATATATATATATATATATATATATATATATATATATATATATATACGTATATATTCAAAACACACACATATGCAAGCACACACATATGTAGCCAGACATTTGTTTTAAATTAAGTAAAACAAAAACTGCTGGTGATAAAATTAAAATATTACACTTTAATTTTAAAAAGTAGCTTCAAAAGAACAAGTCTAGTCAGAAGATAATCTGAAAATAGATCTAGGTGTTTTAGGGCATTGAAAACCAAATATGAGAAACAGTGTGATCATTAAAAAAAGTTAATGCCATTTTATTTCACATTAAGAAAGGAATAGGAGGTTCAAGACTAAGAAAGAGATAATCCTATTATATTATGTCACAGTCAGGCTATATAATACTCTGTATATTTTGGGAATCTAATTTTAGAAGAAAAAAGCAAATAAGCTGAGCAGAATTCAGAGAAGATTACCTCTGATTTCCCTAGTGTTATCACTTCCCTAGTGTTGTCACTTATCTTTGGATAAAATGAGAGGAAAAGTGTGATATGTGATAATATGATTAATGAACGTTTCAGATTATCATTTGTATATGTGATACTTATGATGGGGGATAGAAAATCAAGCTATAATTGGATTGTTTAAAGGAGGTTGGGTTTCATAACAAGGATAACAGAAGACTTACCAAGCGGCCAAATTGATTCTCTTTAAGTATTTGAAAGGCACCCATATGGAAAAAATAGATTGACTTCTTGTTTTCTCTTTAACTCCAGATGGGAGAATCAGGGCCATTGGTGATTCAAGTTTCATATAAGAAAAAGTTGGCCACAATTAATGTCTCCCTGAAGTAAAATGGTTTGTCTTGGGGGATACTACAGTCTCCCTTACTAGCATTCTTCAATGACAGGCCAGATGACAACATATCATGCATCATGGAAAAGAGAATCTAGTTCAGAGGGTAGGATGTGACCAGCATTTTCCTGATACAGTTTCTCTGACTTCCCTGACATAATTTCCTCTCCATTCATCAACTCAATTGTTCCCAGCTACCATGACTCACCATTCTAGCCTGCAGACAAAATAAGTGCAGTCCTGTGTAGTTAGGGCTTTTTCGATTTGATAAGTGTCTGAGACCACATGAGTAGCCATACTTTGATGCCATACTGACCAAACAAGTTTCCGGATAAAGGCAACTGGAGCTAAATCCAGAAAAAACTAAGAGCTACTATCCTTACTGTTTAGAGCTAAGAAAACCTCCTCCTTTATTTAATGTTTAGTTATTTGGCAGTATTTCATTTCATCCTAATATAGTGCCTGAACTAAGTGGGTGCTAGGGTTAGAGTCAAACCTACAACAAAGTAGAAGATAATGAATCACAAAATCAATAAGTCAGAGAGTAGGAAGAACAGCAGTAGTTTTTTTATTTTAGTTCAATTCATATGCAAAAAGAATTTCCATTAAAATGTGCTCAATTGTTTAAACATCTTTAAAGTAACGTTTGTTTCCAAAATCAAGTCTAAAACTATCACCTCTTGTTTTCAGTTCTGTCCTCTAGGTGCAAAAGAACAATGTCAATCCCCTCCTCCACATGACAGCCATTCATATACTTAAGGAGAAACTTTGTAGCTTCCTACAGTCTTTTCCAATTCATTTAACTGATCCTCACATGCCAGGTACTCAAGGACATTCATCATCTAGTTTACCCTGCGTTAGACACTCCAGTTTATCAATATCTTAATAAAAAACTGTGGCACCTTAGAGAAAATAATATTTTTCAGACATGGTCTAACTCAAGTCAGATTACCTGGAGATCATGACTGTCTGATTCTTAGAATCCATGCTACTCTTCTTGAACAATAAGATCATGTTAGTTTTTTTTGTATTTTGTTTTAGCTGTGGTTTCACAGTCCTGATTCATATTGAATTAGTTGTTCCTAAAACCAATAAACTTATATTTCTGATTATTCTAAATGTGTGTTAGGTGTTTATCTTCAATACTGAGTTAAAACATTTCCCCTATAATTCATGAGATTGATAATTATCATTGAATATCTTTCTGGGAAAATGTTATCTTTAAGTAATGAAGTTTTTTTTTTTTTTTTGCTACTCTCCTGAATAGTACCTAAAAGATACCCAGACAAATGGAAAGGAATAGTGTAAATATTTCAATAAATATCTTCCTGCTTTTTCAGTCACTGTGATAAAAACAAACAAACAAAAGGCCCTTTTTTTCTGGGTCCATGCTTGAAGCATGGCTAGAGTTTGTACTCAGAATCACCTTATCATCTTGCATTGCTCTTAGTCATTAAAATAATTGTTTTTTTTCCAGAGGGACAGTAATATAAAATACTGATATTGAATAATAAAACATTTACTTGGAAATTCCTTTCCAAATTTCTTTTGAAAAGGTCACTGAACTGGAAATCAAAAGACCCGAGTCCTGCTTTTCCATTTGCTTGTAGAATGTCCTTTGGCAAGTGACTTAATCTATCTGAGACTCAGTTTCATCACCTGTGAAATGTGAATAATAACACCTTTACTAATTATTTCACAGAGTTCTTATCAGGAAAGTCTTTTTCATACTGCCAAATGCTATGTAAAATTGCACAAGTATTTTTATATACAACTACACACATTACCTTAATCATATAAGACATATGAAGAAGGGGTAATGGAATAGAAACATGTATTGTACCTATTATATACCAGGAATTATGCCTTACTATTTTATTTGATCCTTACAATAATCATTATAGGTAGTAGTTGTTATTATCCTCATTTTACAGTTCAGGAAACTGAGGCAGATGGTGGTTAAGTGACTTCCAAGGGTCACATAACTAGTAGGTGTCTGAAGCCCTATTTGAACTCATATCTTCCTGACTCCATGCCTACCACTCTATTCGCTGTGCTACCTGGCTACTTCAATATGCTGATCTTATTAATTCCAGTCCAATATGATGACAGTCCAAACCATACTTTACTTTCGCTTTCCTTCCTTTGTACAGGGTTTCTTTCTAACTTTAATATATGTGTGTTTTCTCTGAAATTCCCTCTAACTTAGGTTCTCCTAGTTTGGGCATGTTCTCTGCTTTGACTTCCCAAGTTATTTTACTTATCAATACCCATGTTCGAAACAATACCTCCCCAGACACATGTCCTTTGATAGCAATTCTGGTTGTCCAGCCTTTTCTTTTGATTAATTCCTGAATTACTCAACTGTTCCTAGATATCACAGTTATTCTTGAGAGTGTGGTAATAAAGTGTAGAGGAAATACATAAGGCATCTCTTAGGCTCAATTCAAGGTGATAAGATAGGCTTACTGCTACTCTAATCAACAGATCTTCTTCCTAAAGGATCTTAGCATGATATATGTTCAAAGACAAGTCTCAGAGGTAAGATAAAAATGACGTAGCAATGTCTTTAAGGAAAGGAATACATTTTCTTGAAGAAAAACATCAATTCTAGAGCAGCATCTGACAGATTAAATGAAAAGGCTTTTATTTTAAAAGGTTTTAATGACTCTTCAAATTATATGGACCAATATTTTTTTCAAAAAAATTTAAAAAATCATATTTTATAATTTGAGTTCATCAATATGTAAGGACCCAGAAAGGGACTATATGTCTGTTCTTTGAGGATCAGCATAACTAACATTGAAGAGTCTTAAGTAGGTTATATGATGAAGGCTTATTTAAAGACTGTTTAGCAAGTCATACAAAGGTCCAAATGTATCAATAGGCAAGCCACTTATCTTTTCAGTACACATCGTATCTCTATAACAGTATAGGATGTTGAGGAATTGCAAATCTACATCAATGGTGGGAGTATTTATACAAGAAGCTCCCCACATTCTTGAGGAATATTACAATGACTGTTATGAAATTTATTATATTTAAATTGTTCATAAATCACTATTTATATTAAAATTATGTGGTACATTGACAGAAAAAAATGTATTATGATTTTACTTTGAAATAAAATTTTAAATCCTTTCTCTATTTTCTTTGCATTATACATGAAAAGAAAATATGCACTCCATCATTTGGCATTGTTTGGTCCTTTAAGGAGTTCTGAAATACTGGTCATTCTAGCTAATAGTAAATATAAATGAAACACTGGATTCTGCTTTTTTGTTTTTGTATTTTTTTTCTTAAATATCTTTGTGAAAATGATAGTGTAAGGTAAATGTCCTCTAGGATTTAAAGAAGAGAATACAATTTCTGTTTCTCGCCTGTTTTGAATTCAATTAACTTTTAATGCTACTGGTGTATCCTTTAGACATTTCCATGTGATGACTGAATCATACCCTCACTGAAAGTCTGTTCCACTATAAATTTTGATAGCAATGAACTTTTAGTGTTTTGCAAATGTCACAAAACAAAATATGTGATTGCCTTGCCCTATACATATTTTGATTCAGTTTGAAACCACATTTTACAAAAACAACAGGTTATGGTTATGTGAATTGAAGAGGAAGAAGAGTTTTTCACTCTATTTTTTTGAGAAATGAATTCTTGGAAGAGACAACCTGAGTTTCTTAAGAACTAGGAATTTCTCATTTACCTTTATGTCATCATTTTAGATGTATAAATGACTTTAAAAGCCATCAAGTCAAAATCTTTTACTTTACATATGAGGGAAATGAGGCTCAAAAATAACTAGCCCAAGGTCATACAACTAGCAATTTTTTGAGAAAGGATTTCATACTCAGGCATTTTTAATTCCAAATCTAGTGCCCCATCCATTGTGCCACCTTAATGTGTCCATTACAGCTCAATGTATTTTACATAGCACATTAGGTATCCAATAATTAGCTCTCAGATTGGAATCATTTAAATAATATAAGATTAGCAAGCAGCAGAGAATAAAGGACCATTGATAGGCCAGTAGATGTAAAGGCATAACTCTGTTAGAGCATGCTGATTGAAACACCTATTGAAGAATAGTGTTTTTGAGAGGAATTGGGATGAAGATTACATTGCACTAGGACCTTTCTCCAAAGGAATCTCTGAGGTATGGAATCAAAGTTTCTAATGAGGGAAATTTTAGAACAAACTTGATTAAGAAATCCAGATATCAGTAACACTTTACCCAATTTGACTGGAACTACTTAATCCCTAGAAAGGAATGTTTGAAAATAAAAATAAAAAGAATACTATTTTCCAGAGTGCCTAATTTCTCATTACTGCACTGATTCTGTCACATAGTTATTGTCCGAAGCAAATTGCTCTTATGCTCTAAAACACAGATTAATTTCTTAATCTTCTATCCAGAACTTTTGTCACTTCATTTTCATTTAGTCCATTTACTTAGGTTAATTCAGTTAAAAATTCATCCCTATCACAAGTGGGGGAATAGATATCACTGATTTATAACTTTTATTGATGAGTTCTAAATTCAGAATGATGATACTATAATGACCAGCAGTGTTATACCAAAATAAATATAGTGCAATGGCCATAGCCACCATGCTGTTAGCTACGAGGCTAAGGAATCCTTTTATCTAATACTTCATGTAATATTAGCCAGATGCCCTTTCTGCACTTACATAGAATATGTGCTTTTGTCAGCTAAGGATATTCAGTCACATCCCAAAGGATATACGTATCACACTCAATGCCTTTCCATAGTCAACAGAAGCAAATTAACTACTACTCCAATTTTCCAATGTGCAATATTTTCTCAAAGCTGGATTGTATGACTGCTCCATAACACAGTAGGCCTTGTGTTCTATAATGTTTAAGTTGCATTTTATTTCATAAAATTGAAGAATTTCAGATTTGAAAGAAACTTCATATGTTATCTTATTCAGCTTGCCTTAATATGTCTAGCAAAATACTTGACAAATGATTAGTCAGACTTTACATGAGGATATGCAGGGAGAGGGAGCCCACAATTTCCCAAGGCATCAGAACTTCACTTTTTGGAATAGTTTGAATTTTGTGAAGTTATTCTTATAATATACTTGGCATAGAATAGGCAGGTAAATTCTTGCGGCTTAATGGTTGTATCTGCTCCTGCATCTTGTATCTATTTCTCCTAATCCTGCACTCTGAGGTCAAGAACAAGTTTATTCTTTCCACAAGACTATTCTTCAAAATTTCCTAAAGTCAACTCTCATGACCCTGATCCTTCAGTATTTTCTTTTTCTTCCTTTTAAAATTGATTTTACTTCACTAAATTGTGAGGTCCTTGAAGACAGGTACTTTTTTTCAATCCAGCACTTAGTAAAATGCCTAGCACATAGTAGATGCTTAATAAATATTTAGCAATTGTTTGATCTTTTTATTTAATGGATGTTGCAACTTCTCCCACTGACAAGGATTATAATCCTTTCATGCCTTTAATTAATTACTGGGCCAAAAAATCATTACCTGGTAGATAATCTGTTTGCAGTAATCTTCTTTGAATTCAGGTTGTCTGGTCTTTGGATAACAGAAGCACAGTCTAGACCAGTCCATACTTGAAGCTTTTCCAGACAGGATCTATGATAGACTTCAAGAATGCAGGTTCACCTCAACATCACAAGACAGTGAAGTAGTGCCTAAATGGAAAATGAGACAAATTGTACTCTAGAACTACTGGATATATTTTTTTTTATTTTTTTATTCACTCTCATAAGATTTTGAGTTCTAAAATTTCCCCCTCTCTCTCCTCCCCCATCCCCAAGATGGCAAGCAATCTGATATAGGTGATACATGTACAATCATATCAAACATATTTTGCCATTAGCCATTTTGGGAATGAAGAATCTGAATAAAAGGAGAAAACCAATAGGTGATACATGTACAATCATATTAAACATATTTTGCCATTTGCCATTTTGGGAATGAAGAATCTGAATAAAAGGAGAAAACCAAGAGAAAGAAGGAACCTACCAAAGAAATGAAAAATACAAAAAGAAAATAGTATGTTTTGACTCAAATTTCATAGTTCTTTGTCAGGATGTGCATAGCATTTTCCATCATGAGTCTTTTGGAACTGTCTCAGATCATTGCATTGCTAAGAAGAACTAACTTGGTCATCACACAATGTTGCTGTTACTGTGTACAATGTTCTCCTTCCAGAATATCATATTCCAAGCCCTCTGATCCTTGAAGGCAGCAGATACTAAGTCCTGTGCAATCCTGACTGTGTGGCTGGAATAAATTGTCTTTTGATGGCTGTTTGCAGTATTTTCTACTTGACTTGATAATTCTGGAATTTGGCTACAATATTACTTGGAGTTTTCATTTTGGGCTATCCTTCATGAGGTGATCAGTGGATTCTTTCAATGACTATTTTACCTTCTGTTTCTAGGACCTCAAGACAATTTTCCTTGAAAATTTCTTGAAAGATATTTCCCAGGTTTTTTTTAAATTTTTTATGTTTTGATTGTGGCTTTCAGGTAGACCAATAATTCTTAAATTTTTTCTCCTGGATCTATTTTCCAGGTGAGTTGTTTTTCCAATTAGGTATTTTGCATCATCTTCTATTTTTCTGCTCTTTTAATTTTGTTTGACTCATTCTTGATGTCTCACAGAGTCATTAGCTTCCACTTGCTCAATTCTAATTTTTAAAGAATTTTGTTCTTCAGTTAGTTTTTGTGTCTCCTTTCCATTTGGTCAATTCTACTTTTCAAGGACTTATTTTCTTCAGTGGATTTTTTCCCATTTGGCCCACTGTATTTTTTTTAAAAGACTTGCTTTCTTCAGTTAATTTTTATCCTTCTTTTTTCCAAACTGTTGATACTTTCTTGCATACCTCTCATTTCTTTTCCTGATTTTTCTTCTACCTCTCTTATTTGACTTTTAAAATCCTTTTTGAATTCTTCCAAGAAGGCTTTTTTGGGTTTGAGACTAATTCATTTTCCCCTTCGAATTTTTACATGTAGGTATATTGACAATGTTGTCCTCTTCTGAGTTCATGTTTTAATCTGCCCTGTCACCATAGCAATTTTCTATGGTCAATGTTTGTTTGTTTTTTCTTTTTGCTCATCATACTTGCAAATTTCTTGGCTTTTAAAGTCAAGCTTTCCTTTTCAACACGGGGGACTCAACCCCAAGCTTCTTGTGCTGGGGGCCAAGGTCATGATTACTGGTTTTTTGTGCTTGGGCCTCAGGTACTGGTAGATGGAGGCTGTAGGAGTCTGGCAGTTTGCATGGCGCTGAGTAGTGGTCCTAACAGTGGTTTCCAGCCTGTGATTTTTTCTGCATTTCCCCAGGGCTACACTGAAACACATGGAGGTCTAGCCACTGGCAGACACCTGCCTGACAGGGGTTGCTCCTCCAGAACACATGGTGGTTTTCTATGCTGGAGTCTGCAAGTTCCCCAGACTCTGCTAAGGCATGTGGGAGGTCCTGGTGTGGGTGTTTGTCTGTTCCATCATCCTGGGTCTCAGGATATCCTGCTGGTTTGCTGGGGTGGGGTTGGTTGTTGGCTTTCTGGGATGTTTCCTGTCCTGGAAAGTTTTCCCCTTTCACCTGAGTGAGATGGATCTTTCTTGATGATCCTCCAGGTCTCCCAAACTACAAGAATGCTTCACCCCATCTTTCCCCTGTTTGTACTGTTCCAGGATATTTGCTGGGGCCCTTTTGCTGTTTTTCTTTTTTCTTTTTTCCCAGAGGTCAGTAAGGGACGGTAACAGTAATTTACTGCTTACTTCACCATTTTGGTTCCCCGAAGTCCTGGAAATACTTTTAGTTAGGGAACTTCTATCCCTGCTGACGATAGTATTTTAAGCAGTTTTTATTACATAAATCCTTAAAAATTGACATTGTTTCTTTTCAAAAACAATACATTATAACAATATCAATTAATACCAGAGATAAGAATCAAATATATTATGTAAAAATAATATTTTGACTAAGATGAAAATTACTTAGAAATTAAAGAATTCAGAATTATGCTTCATGGCCTATGAAGGGAAGAACATGACTTTAAAAGGTTTTTTTTTGTTTGTTTTATATTACGTTTCAACTTAAATAATTTCAAAAACACTCAAAGAAAATGTAATTTGAGTTTTTTTTTCTTCCCCAAATAACATTTTTTTATACTTGCTTACACTTCTACTCCCCCAGATGACCTTTCTGATGCAGTCTAAGGCCTTTTAAAATTATGTATAATGAGATATTTATAACCTTAATTTATTATATTCCTGCTTTAGTACTTTAAAATCTTTTCACTTGAATTAATCTTCAAAATGCCTAAGCAAGCCCATATAAAGCAAGACAATTTTATAACTTAAGAATGTGTTTGGAAGTGAAAGGAAAATTACAGTCAGTACTGAATTGAAAATTGGGCACTGCACATGAAGTGACCCTTTTCCTAGAATTATTATCTACATTTGAATTTATAGCATATTAACTTTTCTTAACTGTACATTTTATAATATTTTTGATATCATATTTACATTGAAAAGGTGCATTTGTAACAACTGAAAGAGACATTTTTGCTCAGATCCTTATAATATGCTTGGAAACTGTTATAAAAATTAACTTGAACTTCAGTTCTGCCAAATACATCCTGCCATGGGACTAGAAGGGAACATTTTAACAAGACATCTCATTTATTTCAATAAGTAAATGTTCTCTATCCAACTCTCTTTCATATGTCAAGGGATGGCATCAGCATGGAATTAAGATTTTTATTATATTTATTCATCCAGTAGGTTTAGTGGATTTATTTAAATATTACCCATTAGTGATTGAAATTCAATGAAAAACCACAATGGGAGGAAAAAGAAATTTCAAAAGCCAGTTCTAGAGGATATTATACTAGAAATTCTACAAGCGAAATTAATCCTAATGTTGAAAACTCAGGTGAACTTAATTTATCCTTCCCTTTATCCTTCCCATTGTTTCTAACTAAGTAAAAGACTTCAGGTCTACTGTGAGTTGTGCACACACACACACACACACACACACACACACACACTCACACACGTATATATATCCATATGGAGAAATATGATTTGTCTGTCTACTTTTAGAGTCTGTATTCAAAGCTTAATAGTCATATGGATTTCAGTGTTAATAGTTAATAGTAATATGGTAATAGTTAAAAGAAGTAAATAATTAATAACTAATGGAAATGTGAATTATTTACCTCACAAGCCATCTACCTCAGCCTCTTCATTTTATATTGGAGAAAATAGGCCCTAGCAATGAGTGTGTGTGTGTGTGTGTGTGTGTGTGTGTGTGTGTGTGTGTGATAGAAATAGTAAGTCACACAGATAAAATTCTAATTAAGGTCTTTTAATTCAAATCCCACCACAATTTTTAGTGTGCTATGTTGATTCTCAGCATAGTAACCTGGATAGGATTCTAGGATAAAACAGTAGCAGCAAGGAATAAGGGCTCCACCAATGTGAAGGTCTGTTGGAATTATAAGGGCATTTGGGACTTTCACCAAAGCATATCATCATTTGAAAATACACATTGCTTTTTTTTTAGCCTTTATGGATGTAAGGGCAAAATTTTCCCCTTGAATGTTCTTCCAAATAAAACTTATTCCTCAGTTACTGAAGTGCCCTTATTTGTTCACTAGTCAAGATCTGGGTCAAATGTATTCTTACTTTTAGATTAGATTTCATTTATAAAGGAGTTTGGAAGCACAGCAATTCTGACAAGAGTGGTTACTTTATCCTACATTACCTTTTTATATACAAATAGGAACCAGAAATATTTACTTTTACTATTATCTAAAAGCAATCCACATAAAACAGACTGGGGCATGATACCATTTTAAGAGGGAAAAATGAGAAACTGACATAAACAGTAAATATCTCCATTGAGCTTTCACTTTATTTATCGAGACCAAAATGCAGAATAGAAAGCCTGGGAGGAGGAACTATTGTACACCTTACAATAATAGAAAATCTTTGTCAGGATTGATCTTGTTGACAAAGAAAGACAAATTGTCTTTTCTTAAGTGTAATTTATTAGTCCCTTTTCACTTCTAAATTCTAACTTCCTATGAAGAAGAAACAAATTTTTATTTTTCAATTATGCAATTTCCTAAAACTCACACAGGGGACAGATATACTAAAGCAACACTTATTAAAAAGTGATCTAAAAATATCCAAAAGCAGAAAACTGGGGGAAAATTTGTAACAAGTATCTCTGATCTCTAAATGCTTACATGATTAAAATAGAGAAAAAGGAGATCAATGAATTCGGCATGCAACTAAAAAGCTTAAAAAAGAACAAATTGAAAATGCCCAATTAAATACCAAATTAGCAATACTGAAAACCAAAGAAGAGATTAATAAAAGTGAAATCAAGAAAACTATTAAATTCATAAATAAAACCAAGAACCGGTTTCATTTAAAAAAAACAGCAAAATTGATAAACCTTTGGTCAATTTAATTAAAAAAAAGAAAGAAAACCAAATTACCAGTATTAAGAATGAAAAGGGTGAATTTACCTCTAATGAGAGGAAACTAGAAGAATAATTTGTAATTTTTTGCCTAATTGTATGCCCACAAATTTGACAATCTTAGGGAAATGGACAAATATTTACAAAAATACAAATTGCCCAGGTTAACAGAAGAGGAAGTAAAATACATAAATAACCCCATTCCAGAAAAAGAATTTGAGCAAGCCATCAATGAACTCCCTAGGAAAAAATCTCCAGGGCCAGTTGGTTTACCTGTGAATTCTATCAAACATTTAAAGAATAATTAATTCCTATACTTTAGAGACTTTTTGGGACAATAGGTGAAGAAGGAGTCCTACCAAACTCTTTTTATGACACTAATATGGTACTAATACCCAGAAGAGTCAAAACAGAGAAAGAAAATTATAGACCAATTTCCCTAATCAGTATTGATGCAAAAATTTTAAATAAAATATTAGAAAAAAGATTGCAGCAATTTATCATGAGAATAATACACTATGACCAGGTAGAATTTATTTCAGAAATGCAACGCTAGTTCAGTATTGGGAAAACTATCAGCATAATTGATTATATCAACAACAAAACTAGCAGAAACCATATATCATCTCAATAGATGTAGAAAAAGTCTTTGACAAAATACAACCCCCATTCTTATTAAAACACTAGAAATCATAGGAATAAATGGAGTCTTCCTTAAAATTATAAATAGTATCTACCTAAAACCATCAGCAAGCCTTATATATAATGTGGATAAGCTTGATGCATTTCCAATAAGATCAGGGGTGAAACAAGAATGTCCATTATCACACATATTATTAAATTTGGTACTAGAAATGTTAGCTGTAGCAATGAGAGAAGAAAAAGAAATTGAAGGAATTAGAATTGGCAAAGAAGAAATTAAATTATCACTTTTTTGCAGGGCAATTCCAGTTAAGTTGCTTGCCCAAGTTCACACAGCTAGTAAGTATCTGAGGCCAAATTTGAACTTAGGTCCTCCTGATTGCAATGCTGGTGCTATACTCACTGCACCACCTAGGTCCCCCAAATCATCACATTTTGAAGATGATATGGGCCCTATACTATATCCTATACTAAAATAAAGTCAAAATGGGTTCATGATTTAAGATTAAAGGCTAATACTATAAGCAATTTGGAGAACAAGGAATAGTTTGCCTATCAGATTTATGAGAAAGGAAAGAATTCATGACACAATAAGAGACAGCATTACAAAATGCAAAATGGATAATTTTGATTGTGAAATTGAAAAGTTTTAGTATGAAAAAAGTCAATGTAACAGAGATTAGAAGTGAAGCAGTAAATTGCAAGAAAATCTTTGCAACCAGTATCTCTGGTAAAGGTCTCATCTCTAAAATATACAGGGAGCTGAGCCAAATATATAGGGATACAAGTCATTCCCCAATTGAGAAATAGTCAAAGTATATCAACAGGCAGTTTTCAGAGGAAGAAATTAAAAATATCTATAGGCACATGAAAAAATGCTCTAAATCACTATTGATTAGAGAAATGCAAATCAACACAACTCTTAGGTACCACATCTCTCCTGTCAGATTGGCTAACATGACAAAATAGGAAAACAATAAATCCTGGAGTGGATGTGGGAAAATTGGAACATTGTTACATTGTTGATGGAGTTTGACTGATTCACCCATTCTGGAGAGCAATTTGCAACTATGCCCAAAGAGCTATAAAAATGTGCATACCCTTTGACCCAACAATACCACTTGTAGGAGTGTATCCAAAAGTGATCACACAAGTGGGAAAGGGAGCCATATGAACAGAAATATTTATAGCAGCTATTTTTGTGGTAGCAAAGAATTGGAAATCAAGGAGATACCCATCAATTGGGGAATGGCTGAACAAGTTATGGTATACGAAGGTAATGGAATACTATTGTGCTGTAAGAAATGGGGAAGATACAGACTTCATAATAACCTGGAAAAACCTACACGATATAATGCTGTGTGAGTGGAGCAGAACCAGGAGAACATGATACACAACCACAGTCATATGGATTCTGTGATGACTAACCATGCTAGACTTCACTCTTCTCAGCAATACAAGATTCAAACACAACCCCAAAGGACTCATGATGGAGAAAGCTATCTACATCCAACAAAAGAGCTACGAAGTCTGAATGCAGATTGAGGCACACTGTATGCTCTTCATTTTTTCCCTTGGTTTTCCTTTCTTGGTCTCTTTTTTTTGTTTGTTTGTTTGTTTTGTTTCTTCTTTCTCATGATTCATTCCATTGGTCATAATTCTTCTTTACAACTTGACTATTGTGGAAATAAGTTCAATGAGAAGTTATATGTAGAAGATATATTGGATTCCATGCCACCTTTGGGAGGGAGTGGGGGAGTGAGGGAAGAAAATCTGGAACTCAAAATTATGTGGAACTGAGTGTTGTAAATTAAAATTAAAAAAAAATCTTAATTATAAAAAAAGTCCACTTTGTATCTACTGCCCTGCCTGAGCTCCTCTCCACAGAAAAGGATGACTCTCCCAGGATAAGCTTGTCACTTCTAAACTCACCACTATGTTTCTCAGTCAAGCCTTGATTTTAATTCCCTCCTTTAGCCTCCTCTCCACTCTGTCTGGTGAAAACCATCCCCATGTCTTCCTTTATATAGAGAAGAAACTAGACTTTTAACTCACTGCACTTTGCATGCATTTGCCCCCATGGCAGCTCCCCTCTGCTTCCTGTCCCTTTCCAAATTTCTGCCCTGTTTTGTCTTGTGTCTCCTCCTTTAGATTATAAGTACAAGGACTGCACTGATTGGATTTCCAGTGCTTATGACAATGCCTGACACATGGTAGGCACTCAAGAAGTATTTACTGGCTTAGAAAGTTCAAATAAAGGATAGAGATTGTTGTCAATATCTACTCATATAATAAATTCAAAACCTTTACTGTATGTCAATTTTTCTTCTTTACTGAGTGAAGGCTTTGGGAGCTAAAGAAGTTATTTACAGAGAAGGTAATTTTAACTGGGGTGTATCTACATGGAAAGACTCCATTAAAGTTACATATTATATTGGACATGAGGAACTGTTTTACTGTGAGGAAAGGTACTAAGGTAGTGATGCAGATGGCAGGGACACTGAATGAACAGTCTGGCAGTAGTAGTCCTTTCATGTAGTAGAATACAGAGAGACAAATTTGTAACAGTAGATTGAGGTCAAGTTATAGAGGACCTTGATTACCAGGCTACGTTACATCAATTTAGTCCCATAAACAATGGGTAGCCAGAGAGATTTTTGAGAAACAAAGTGTCATATTCATGTTGGGAATCAATTATTCAATTAATATAGTTTTTAAATACCTACTGTGCAATAGACAGTAGTTTAAATAGTCTCTGTGTAAAGGAGATGAGTTCACTTTTGACATATTTAGTTTAACATATCTACAGGAAAACCATATTTCGAGGTGTCCAATAGGCAGCTGGAGATGAAACTTTGAAGGGTAGGAGATATGAGATTGGAGTTTATGATTATCCTTGTAAAATAAATGCATGTCATTATTTTGATAACTCATTTCACATTCTAGGTTCCAAATAATCTGAAATATTTTTCCCCAAATTCGGCATTCCAATTTCTGCTCCTCTACATTCTCATAGACCATCTCATGCCTAAAAACTTCGCCCTCTCCCCTGACTTAGCTGGTGAGACACTATCTGCATGAATTTCTCTGATTCCCTCAAATGTAAATGTGCTTGTTATTGTTTAGTCATTTTTCAGTAATTATCTGACTCTTTGTGGACCCATTTGGCATTTTCTGGGCAAAGATACTGGAGTAATTTGCTATTTCCAGCTCCAAATCATTTTACAGATGAGTTAACTGAGACAAATGGGGTTAAGTGACTTGACCAAGGTCACACAGCTAGTAACTCTGTGAGGCTAGATTTAAATTCAGGAACATGAATATTCCTCACTCCAGGTCTAGCACTCTAACCACTGTACAAGCTAATTGCAAATGTCATATTGCTCCTCAATTTTCTCTTAATTTCTTTGGTCAGATCTCTCCTTTGCTCCAACTACTGCCAATTTTGTGTTATAGTTATCTGCACATATACCATATTCTATTCAATGAAATCTAAATTTCTTCATTGCTGGGATAGTGTCATTTACATTTGTGTATTGTTAGCACATCGCACATTGCATTGCTTGGTAACTATTTATTGAATTGAATTGATTAGATTCATTCACAATTAGATCATTTTACTATGTGACATTCAGAGATTCACACTCTAGTTAGATTAAATAACATGCTGTGAAAGTTAACTAATTCTAATTTAAATATTAAATCATGGTGCTATAAGAAGTGTCACAAGTGTTTGATAAGTGATAACATTTCCAGTAGTAATCAGGAAAGATTTTTTTTAAATCCTCTTCTAGATTTTAAGCATTTATTCCATAAATGACTTACCTTTAATCATCACTCATAAAAGAAGCAATTATTTGTTAACTGTTGTATTCGAAGTTTCTGAAATCAGAGGCTCAAAGTCTATTTGTATAAAAGTCTCTATATTGGTCGAAATTGATCACTCAATGCTTTATATTTGTGAAATGAGGAGTTAGCAAGATTCAGAAGGCAGAGATCTTGCTTTTCTGGCTTTTGGCTTTGGAAGAAAAACAAGTGGTTCAAAATTGTCTTCTAACAGAGGTCTCTGAAGGTAAAAAAAATACCTTTGGAGGAAGTTAACATGAAGGAGCTGCCTCCTCAGTCATATCCCATATTAAATGAGAGAAGTCAGATAATTCTCTTAAGTAAGAAGAGTGAGATTGTCTTGCTTGGTTGTGCTGAGATGTCTTGATCTTAGGGGTAAATTTCATTTACTTTCTGCATTTTCTAGTATATACTCATTTGCATATGTATTCTTAAAAAAGGAGTTAATTTGCTATTCACTGTGTGTGTCATTGTGTAACTGACATTTGGTCAGAATAAAACCTCAAGCTTTGAATACATAGCTTGGGGCACTCCCCCATTAAAGTATAATGAGAATAAAGCTTGAACCAAAAAAATTACTTTCCCCAGGCTAATAATGTTTAGATAGCTAGAAAAATATGGTTCTATCCTAATATCCTATCTTTTAGGAGAATGTATAGTGAACCCCATGTACCAATCTCCTCTTTCTTCTGGCAAAAATCAAATTTTCCCCTGGAGAAGAGTGGGCAGAGGATATATCTATTCATGCCTGCTAGAGATATATCTAGAAAGACTTATGGACAGAAATAATCTACCTGGCTGATACACACAGAAACATCCCTAAAATTTGCATCTATTCATAGAAATATTATATTCTAAAATTAGCTAAACTTGAATTTTAACACAGTCCATGTTGTTTTGATGAATATTGTATTTTTGTTTTAATGTAATGAACCCACTCTTTTTCTTTAAGTTACATTTGTAGCCCCCCCCCATCCTGATTTATAATTTAAGTATCACTACCTATAGAGATAATAAAAGTTTCATAAAGTCCTCATTTAATTCTCTCAATTCTGAGAGTAACTTAAAGGCTAAAAAATTTCTTATTTCAAGAGGATCTAAATTTACCCTAAATATTTATAGAGCAATATAACCCAGTCCTATAACTTCAGACTTCAGATTTCCCATGTGTAGTAATTCTTGGGGAAAAAATAGAAGGGAATGTGGAAAAAAAGTCTCAATCTAGGCTCCCCCAATAAGAAGAGAAGCATAGAGAGATTCATATTTTTCAAAGTTAACAAAAGTTTTAACCCAAAATTTTGAACCTGATTCTAAAGCACTTCTAACAACTGATCAAATTTTACAAAAGAAGATGGAGAAAGAGTAGGTCTCAATTATATAGAGGATTTGGAGAATGTGAGGGGTAATTTTAAGTTATTGTGATAGCTATGTATACAAAGAAGGATAATGGAGACTACAGATGTAATTCGAATGCCTTAGATGACCAACAAATGACTGAACTAAGGAAAAAAGGTCCAATTGTGCTCTGGAATAGTATTACCACATTACCATATTTTCCCTTTGACTATTTTTATCACATATAGTGTTGAGGGAGAAAACCTAGGGATTCAGGAATCCCAAAACTGAAGTTCCCAGGGCAATGTTGCCTGGAATGAATGTACGGACCCAAGCAATCTTTAAATCAAGTTGGCAAAAGTTTGTTGTAACATTTTTCAGTGGGCAGGAGTTCTTAGGGAACCTGTAACCTTACAGGGGTGCAGGAAAAGTTTTTATAGGAGATTTTGAGGTGAAACATGTCAATTAGGTGTTTTGGGGTGGAATTAGGAAGTGGTTAAGAAGTGGTCAGTTCTTAAAGAAACTTGCACTTTTTGTATCTAATGTACAGGTATCTTACCCAGAGTTCAATGGGAAATAGCCCAAGGTGGGCTACAAGGAGGTGTGGTTTTGGCCATGAAATGCCACTAAGTCAACTAATGGTCAGGGCTGACTAGAAATATCCAGTCTGCTTCCATCAATGTTATATTAGACAAGATAAAGGTAAGGGAGTATACATTTGACTATGTGTAGGATACATATCAGTAAGGTCAGTAAGTAGTAAATATTGTTATGGCCCAGTGCACAGCCAATTAGCACATACATAGGTAGTCCCAACTAACAAATTCTATACATACAGATGGCCACAGTATTAGGAGGAGAGATAAGTATTTTGCTAGGGTATGCTGCCCTTGAACTGTAGGGGAACTGCCTGAGAATGTATTTTGAGGATAGGAGAGATGTGATTTTAGAACTGTATGTGATTTTGGAATTGGGGTACAGGCACAGGCACCCAAGCACCCCATCAAGAGTAGAAATTAATCTTGCATCAAAAATAAGATAATACTGATTTTCAGACATTAGTGGAAGACAAAACCAGTTATAACTAGTGGCAATAGAGCTGAATAGTTACTGAATTCTAATGTGTCAGGCATTGTTTCAAACCATTCTGATGGGAAAAAAAAATCAGAGGACATCTACTCAGCCATTTTTGGCCTTTTTTTCTTTTTAATTACTGTTTATTTTAAACTTCATAAAACTCAAATAGCTACTATGAACAGCTTGCTTTTCTTTTAAAGTGTTTAAAAGGATGAAGTAGTATTCAAAACAGTCCTGCTAATCTAATCTTCTTTCTTAGCTTTCTTTTATTTTTTCTCTGTTAGCTAAAAACAAAAAGCCACAAAGATTACTTCCCTCTTTCCTTCCTTCTTCCTTTCTTCCTTCTACCTTCCTTCATTCCTTCCTGTTCTTTCCTTCCTCTTCTTTCCTTTTTCCTTCATTCTTTCTTCTCTTTCCTCTTTTTTTTCTATTTTTGTCTTTTGATTTTCTGTCTTATTTATATATGTCCTTTTGTCTTTCTTCCCACTCTAGCTCCTTCCACTCTCAACACACTTCTTAAATTTGCAAAAGAAAAATGTGAAGAAAGCATCCCTTATAACAACTATACCATCAAGGAAAATTGTTCCCAGCTTGGCAGTAGGTAAAAAAAGCATGTCTCTTTCTGGATCTTTAATCCATCACTTCTCTTGTCAAGGGTTGGTAATAACTTTCATCATTAGACCCAATGTATTATTATTTCTCCTTTCATTGATAAGATACTTCATGCTATTCAAAATATTTTTTTTTTTTGCATAATGTTGTGATTACATTAACCATGCTGTTGTTTCTGCTCAATTCTGTATTAGTTCATGCAGGTCTTTCCAAGTTTATCTGAAATGTTCCATTTCACCATTTATTGTAATGAAATAATATTCCATTGTATTTGAATATGATAATTTCTTTATTCATTCCGCAAAAGATTGAGATTTCAGTTCTTTGCTACTAAATGTCAAAGAACACACAGATACTATATACTACATATATAGTTATGTATGTATGTATATATATATATATATACACACACATACACGCACACATACGTGTGTGTTGTATGAGTGCTTTTCCTCCTTTTATAATCTCATTGGAACATAGACCTAAGAGTGTTATTGTTACATAAAAGATATGAACAGTTTAGTGACTTTTTTGGAATACTTGCAAATTGATTTCCACAACATTTGGACCAATTCATAGTTTAACCAAGAATGTATTGATGTGACTATTCAGAGCCTGTCCTAAAATTGTCATTTTGCTTTTTTGTCAATTTTTGTTTTATTTTTAAAATTTTATTTTTAGTTTTCCACATTCATTTCCACAAGATTTTGAGTTACAAATTATATCCTGATCTCTACCCTCCCCTCACCCCTAGATGGCTTGTATTCTGATTGCCCCTTTCCCCAGTCTTCCCTTTCTCCTGTCACTACACTCATCCCACTGCCTATTGCTTTTCCCCTTACTCTCTTATAGGGCAAGATAGATTCCTATAACCCATTGCCTGTATATCTTATTTCCCAATAGATTGTAAAAACAATTTTTTAAACACTTGTTTTTAGAACTTTGAATTTCAAATTCTCTCCTTCTTCCCTCCCCACCCACCATACTTGAGAAGGCAAGCAAACATGTATCATTATGCAAAACATTTCGATAATAGTCATGTTATGAAAGACTAACTATATTTCTCTCCATCCTATCCTGCCCCCTTTTATTCAGTTTTCCCTGTCCCTTTTCAAAAGTGTTTGCTTTTGACTACCTCCATCCCCAATCTGCTCTCCCTTCTGTCATCCCCCTCTTCTCCCCTTCTCCCCTACTTTCCTGTAGGATAAGATACCCAATTGAGTGTGTATGCTGTTCTCTACTTAAGCTACATGAGAGCAAGATTCACTCATTCCCTTTCATCTACCCCCTCTTCCCTTCCACTATAACAGCTTTTTCTTGCCATTTTTACATGAAATACTTTACCACATTCTGTCTCTCCCTTTCTCCTTCTTCCAGTATAATCTTCTCTCACTCCTTAATTTTATTTTTTTTAGATATTATCCCTTCATATTCAACTCAACCTATGTTCTTTATCTCTTGCTCTATCTATATCTATATCTCTATATCTAGATATCTATTATCTATCTATCTATCTATATATACAGATATCTATCTATCTATCTATCTATATATATATACATATAGATAGATAGATAGATAGATAGATAGAGAGATAGATAGATAGATATATATATATATATATATATATATATATATATATATATATATATATATATATATATATATATATTCCCTTCAATTACTCTAATATGGAGAAAGGTCTCATCAGTTAAAAATACCATCTTTCCATCTAGGAATGTAAGTACAACACTTTAACTTTAGTAAGTACCATATGATTTCTCTTTTCTGTTTACCTTTCCATGCTCCTCTTGATTCTTATGTTTGAAAGCCAGATTTTCTAATCAACTCTGTTTTTTTTTTTCATCAAGAATGCTTGAAAGTCCTCTATTTCATTGAAAATCCATATCTTGCCCTGAAATATTTTACTCAATTTTGCTGGATAGGTGATTGTTGGTTTTAATCCTATCTCCCTTTACCTCCAGAAAATCATATTCCAAGCCCTTCAATATCTTAATGTAGAAGCTGCTACATCTTCTGTTATCCTGATTGTTTTTCCAAAATACTCAGATTGTTTCATTCTGGCTGCTTACAGTATTTTCTCCTTGACCTGGGAGTTCTGGAATTTGGCAGCAGTATTCCTAGGAGTTTTCTTTTTGGGTTTTTTTTTTCAAGAGGCAATTCATAGATTCTTTCCATTTCCATTTTAATCTCTTGTTCTAGAATATCAGGGCAGTTTTCCTTGACAATTTTTTTCAAAGATAATGTCTAAGCTCTTTTTCAATCATGGCTTTCAGGTAATCCAATAATTTTTAAATTATGTCTCCTAGATCTATTCACCAGGTCAGTGGTTTTTCCAACAAGATATTTCACATTGTCTTCTACTTTTTCATTCTTTTGGTTCTGTTATATAATTTCTTGATTTCTCATAAGGTCACTAGCTTCCACTTGCTGCAATTTAATTTTTAAGGTAGTATCTTCTTCAGTGGTCTTTTGGACCTCCTTTTCCATTTAGCTAATTCTGCCTTTCATGGCATTCTTTTCCTCATTGGATTTTTGGAGTTCTTTTGAAATTTGAGTTAGCCTATTTTTTAAGGTGTTGTTTTCTTCAGTATTTTTTTGTGTATTTTTGGATCTCTTTTAGCAAGTCATTGACTTGTTTTTCATGGTTTTCTCACATCCTCATTTCTCTTCCCAATTTTTCCTCTACTTCTCTAACTTGCTTTTCCAAATCCTTTCTGAGCTCTTCCATGGCCTGAGACCAGTTCATGTTTTTCTTGGAGGCTTTTGTTGTAGGCTCTTTGACTTTGTTGACTTCTTCTGGCTGTATGTTTTGGTCTTCTTTGTCACCAAAGAAAGATTTCAAAGTCTGAGACTGAATCTGAGTCTGTTTTCAATGCCTGGTCATGTTCCCAGCCAACTTACTTGACTCTTGAGTTTTTCAGTGGGGTATGACTTCTTGTAGAGAAGCGAGTACTTTGCTCCTAGCTTGAGGGGATGTGCTGTTGTTTTCAGAGCTATTTCTATAGAGCCAGATCTGCCACACCAGCACTCCTCCTTCCCTAAGATCCACCAACCTGGACATGACTCAGATCTTAAGCAGGTTCTGCACTCCTGCTCTGATCCACCACTTAATTCCTCTCACCAGGTTGGCCTGAGGCCAGAAGCAACTAACACTGTATTTCTGTAGCTGCACCACCTCTGATCCCCGGGGCAGGGTCCGAACCACGAACTCCTTATGTGATACCTGAGCAGCCAGCTATTGCTAAAAAAACCCTGCCCCAGCCCCTAACTAAAAAAAAAAAAACAGTTTGCACAAGAAAAACAGACTTAGTTCCTGCCATTTGGCATTCAGTGGGTATCCTTTGCCCCCTGACCCCTGTGACTGTTCTGGGAGTATGGAATGTATGGCCAAGGGAGTATGGCAAGGGGAAGGGTCTGATGCTCAGCAATCTCTGTTTCTTTCCTGAGCGGGCTGAGAGATGTTTCTATCTTGTGTCAACAAACCCAGCTGGAGTGTCACTTGGTCTGCCTATGGCCTTGAAGGATGAAGGCCTCAGTCCCAGACATTCTCTTGAATTCCTTATTCTTATCTTATGTTGTGGGATGTAAATGGCAAATTGGACAGAGAGATCCTGGGTTGTAATTCAGTTGACACTTTGTCAGCTGTATGATATGCTGTGCTTGCAGTCTGTTTAGGAGGTTCCTCTTCATGTATCATGATCATAAAAGTGGAAGAGGCTTGCCAAGCCTGCTAAAATAACATATGCAAGTTTCAAGAGATAATTAACCACTGCTCCTTGATCTATTGTATAAATTTGACTTCTCCACCCCAAACTCTTGGTCATTTTGATTTGGGTTGAACCCTGAATGACTGCCGGCTAGTAAATTCTCCATTTAAAACTTATACTCTATGGTGTGTCTCACTCGCTCTTGGTATAACACTTATACTCTGTTCTTGCAGCTTTTCCCACTAACCTTCTCTGTTGTCTTTGGTGTTTGTGGGTTGAGAAGTCTGGTAACTGCCACAGGTCACTGATTCAGGGCACTAGGGCCTATTCTGCCCAGCTCCTGGTCTGGTTGGTCCTGCCTCTGCCCACTCTGGACTCCCCTCCCCTCTGCTCCCCACCACTCCCAGCTCCATGCGTGGCAGACCTCACCCAGCGTATATCCAGGATGTCCTGGGCTGGAGCCCTGCTTCCCTCTGCTCTTTTGTGGTTTCTGCAGTTCTGGAATTTGTTCAGAGCCATTTTTTATAGGTTTTTGGAGGGACTTGGCGGGGAACTCACGCAAGTCCCTGCTTTCCAGCTGCCATCTTGGCTCTGTCCCCCTTCTATACCTATTTAAAAACAAATAGTAATATCCATGGTACAATTAATGGGAAGTGTGTCTCTAATTTTTCATTAAATTTTTATCTCAAATTTTTTGTATATCTCTCTTATTTTATTTTATTTTTCCAAAACACAGCTCCTTATTTTTTTAATTAATTTTTTAAAAAAAATATTTTGCAACACTCAGTTCCACATAATTTTGAGTTCCAGATTTTCTTCCCCCACTTCCCCCTTCACAAAGACTATATGGAATCCGATATATCTTCTACATATAACTTCACATTGAACTTATTTATGTAATAGTCAAGTTGTAAAGAAGAATTATGACCAATGGAATGAATCATGAGAAAGAAGAAACAAAACCAAAAAAAAAAATAAAAAGGGGGAGAAAGTGAGAGCAAACAGTGTGCCTCAATCTGCATTCAGACTCCATAGTTCTTTCTCTTGATGTGGATAGGCTCTCTCCATCATGAGTCCTTGAGAGTTGTGTTTGAAACTTGTATCGCTGAGAAGAGTGAAATCTATCAGGATTATTCATCACAGAATCGATATGTCTGTGGTTGTGTATAGTGTTCTCCAGGTTCTGCTGCACTCACTCAGCATTATATCGTGTAGGTTTTTCCAGGTTATTATGAAGTCTTTATCTTCCCCATTTCCATTACCTTCATATACCATAACTTGTTCAGCCATTCCCCAATTGATGGGCATCCACTTGATTTCCAATTCTTTGCTACTACAAAAAGAATGGCAATAAATATTTTTGTACATATGGCTCCTTTTCCCACTTTTGTGATCTCTTTGGGATACAACCCTAGAAATGGCATTGCTGGATTAAAATGTATAAACATTTTTATAACCCTTTGGACATAGTTCCAAATTGTTCCCCAGAATGACTGAATCAGTTCACAACTCCACCAACAACGTAAAAATGTTCCAATTTTCCTACATCCTCTCCAGCATTTATTATTTTCCTGTTTTGTCATGTTAGCCAATCTGACAGGAGGAATGTGGTACCTAAGAGTTCTGTTGATTTGCATTTCTCTAATCAGTAGAGATTTCATGCATTTTTTTCATACAGCTATAGATATCTTTAATTTCTTCCTCTGAAAAGTCTGTTCATATTTTTGACCATTTCTCAATTGGGGAATGACTTGTATTCCTATAAATTTGGCCCAGTTCCCTGTATATTTTAGAGATGAAGCCTTTATCAGAGACACTGGTTGTAAAGATTTTTCTCCCAATTTTCTGCTTACCTCCTAATCTTTGTTGCATTGGTTTTTTTTTTTATAAAAAAAACCTTTTCAATTGAACATAATCAAAATTATCCATTTTGCATTTTGCAATGCTCTCTATCTCTTGTGGCATCATGAATTCTTTTCTTTTTCATAAATCTGATAGGTAAACTATTCCTTGCTCTCCCAAATTGCTTATGGTATCAGCCTTTATTCCTAAATCATGAACCCATTTTTACTTTATTTTGGTGTATGGTGTAAGATATTGGTCTATGTCCAGTTTCTGCCCTACCATTTTCCAATTTTCCCTGCAGTTTTTGTGAAATAGTGAATTCTTAGCCCAGAAGCTGGATTCTTTGGGTTTATCAAAGAGTAGACTTGACTTCTGTGTCTTGTGTCCCTATCCTATTCCACTGATCCACAACTCTGTTTCCTAGCCATTACCAGATAGTTTTCATGACTTCTGCTTTATACTACAGCTTAATATCTGGTATGACTAGGACACTTTCCCTAGCATTTCTTTACTTTAATACTCCAGATATCCTAGACCTCTTGTTCTTCCAGATGAATTTTGTTATTTTTTTTTTATCCAGCTCTGTAAAGTAAGTTTTGGCAGTTTGACTGGTATGGCATTGAATAGATAGATTAATTTAGACAAAATTGTCATTTTTATTATATTAACTTGTCCTAAGCATCAGCAACTGATATTTTCCCATTTATTTAGATCTTACTTTATTCGTGTGAAAAGTGTTTTATAATTATGTTCATATAGGACCTAGGTTTGTCTGGGCAGATAGACTCCCAAATACTTTATAGTGTCTACAGTACCTTTGAATGGAATTTCTCTTTCTATCTCTTGCTGTTGGGCTTTGTTACCAATGTATAGGAAAGCTGAGGATCTATGTGGGTTTATTTTATATCCTGCAACACTGCTAAAGTTGTTTATTATTTCAAGTAATTTTTTACTTTATTCTCTAGCATACTCTAAGTAAATCATCATGTCATCTGCAAAGAGTGATAATTTACTTTCTTCTTTGCCTATTCTAATTCCTCCAATTTCCTTTTCTTCTCTTATTGTGACAGGTAACATTTCTAGAACCAAATTAAATAATAGGGGTCATAATAAGCATCCTTGATTCACCCCTGATCTTATTGAGAATGCATCTAGCTTATTCCCATTACAAATAATGGTTGCTGATTGTTTTAGGTAGATGCTATTTATAATTTTAAAGAAGGTTCCATTTATTCCTGTGCTTTCTCATGTTTTTAATAGGAATGGGTGTTGTATTTTTTCAAAGGCTTTTTCTGCATCTATTGAGATGATCATATGATTTCTGCTAGTTTTGATCTTGATATGATGAATCATGCTAATATTTTCCTGATATTGCACCAGCTTTGGATTCCAGGAATAAATGCTACCTGGTCTTAGTGTATTATTCTCATGATAAGGTGCTGCAAACTTTTTGCTAATATTTTATTTAAAATTTTTGCATCAGTACTGATTAGGGAAATTGGTCTATAATTTTCTTTCTCTACTTTGTCTCTTCTTGATTTGGGTGTTAGTACAATATTTGTTTCATAAAAAAATTTGCTAGGGTTCCTTCTTCACCTATTTTTCCAAATAGTCTATAAAGTATAGGAATTAATTGTTCTTTAAATGTTTAAAAATTCACATGTAAATCTGGCCCATGAGATTTTTTCCTGGCAGTTCATCCAAGGCTTATTCAATTTCTTTTTCTGAGATGGGGTTATTTAGGAATTTTATTTCCTCTTCTGTTAAACTAGGCTGTTTATATTTTTGTAAATGTTTATCCATTTCCCTAAGGTTGTCAAATTCATGGGCATACAATTGGGAAAAAATAATTTATATTTATTGTTTTAATTCCCTCTTCATTGGAGGTGAATTAAGCTTTTTTTTTCAGTTCTCCTGTCATACTTTATTATCAATCCTCTGGAATTTTCATGGTTCATTTCAACATTACATAAGGTGTTTCAATATATAGAAAAAGAAAACATCCCACCAAATTTCTCCTGCAAACAAAGCATGGAGAGATTACAGTCCCATTTCATCAAGGTAATGCATTATGGGATTGAACTTACATTAGACATTCACATTTGGTTCAAAATTAAGTAATACACTATACTAATAACACGAACAATAAAAATAATACATTTCTATCAGTAGACTCAAACAAGGCTTTTGACAAGGTAAAAGGCCTATTCCTCTTTTTTTAAAATTTAATTTATTTAATATATTTAGTTTTCAGCATTGATTTTCACAAGAGTTTGAATTATAAATTTTCTCCCCATTTCTACCCTCTGCTCTACTCCAAGATAGCATATATTCTGGTTGCCCTGTTCCCCAGTTAGCCCTCCCTTCTGTCACCCCACTCCCCTCCCATCCCCTTTTCCCTTCCTTTCTTGTAGGCAAGATAAATTTCTATGCCCCATTGACTGTGTATCTTATTTTCTAGTTGCATGTAAAAACATTTTTTTTTTTTGTTTTTGAACACCTGTTTTTAAAAATTTGAGTTTCAATTTCTCTCTCCTCTTCCCTTTCCACCCACCCTCCTTAAGAAGGCAAGCAATTCAACATTGGCCAAATGCGTATCATTATGTAAAACCCTTCCACAATACTCATGTTGTGAAAGACTAACTATATTTTGCTTCTTCCTAACCTATCCCCCTTTATCCAGTTTTCTCCCCTGACCCTGTCCCCTTTTGAAATTGTTTGTTTTTGATTACCTCGCCCCCCCACCTGCCCTCCCTTCTATCTCCCCCCCCCTTTTTATCTTATTTCTCCTACTTTCCTGAGGGGTAAGATACCCAATTGAGTGTGTATGGTATTTCCTCCTCAGGTCAAATCTGATGAAAGCAAGATTCACTCATTCCCCCTCACCTGCCTTCTCTTCTCTTCCTACAGAACTGCTTTTCCTTGCCACTTTTATGTGAGATAATTGATTCCATTCTATCTCTCCGTTTCTCCCTCTCTCAATGTGTTCCTTTCTCATCCCTTAATTTGATTTTATTTCTTTTAGATACCATCCCTTCATCTTCAACTCACCCTGTGCCATCTCTCTCTATATATACAGATATATATATATATATATATATATATGTATTTGTATGTGTGTGTGTATGTATATATACACACACACATATATGCATACATACACATGCACACACATATATATATATACATACACACAAACACATATGTTCATGTATATATATATATATGTGTATATATATGTTTGTGTGCATATATGTGTGTATGTATGTATATATATATATATATATATATATATATATATATATATATATATATATATATATATTTTCATATTCCCTTTAGCTAATGTAATACTGAGGTCTCATGAATCATTCACATCATCTTTCCATGTAGGAATGTAAACAAAAAAGTACAACTTTAGTAAGTCCCTTGTGATTTCTTTTTCTTGTTCTTTTTCTTGATTACCTTTTCATGCTTCTCTTGATTCTTGTGTTTGAAAGTCAAATTTTCTATTCAGCTCTGGTCTTTTCACTGAGAAAGCTTGAAAGTCATCCATTTTATTGAAAATCCATATTTTGCCTTGGAGCATGATACTCAGTTTTGCTGAGTAGGTGATTCTTGGTTTTAATCCTAGCTCCATTGACCTCTGGAATATCATATTCCAAGTCCTTCAATCTCTTAATGTAGAAGGTGCTAGATCTTGTGTTATTCTGATTGTGTTTCCACAATACTCATATTGTTTCTTTCTGGCTGCTTGCAGTATTTTCTCCTCAATCTGGGAGCTCTCGAATTTGGCAACAATATTCCTGGGAGATTTCTTTTTGGGATCTATTTGAGGAGGCAATATGTAGATTCTTTCAATTTCTATTTTGCCCTGTGGCTCTAGAATATCAGGATGGTTCTCCTTGATAATTTCTTGAAAGATGATATCTAGGCTCTCTTTTTGATCATGGCTTTCAGGTAGTCCAATAATTTTTCAATGATCTCTCCTGGATCTATTTTCCAGGTCAGTGGTTTTTCCAATGAGATATTTCACATTGTCTTCCATTTTTTCATTCCTTTGGTTCTGTTTAATAATATCTTGATTTCTAAATAATGTCACTAGCTTCCACTTGCTCCAATTTAATTTTTAAAGTAGTATTTTCTTCAGTGGTCTTTTGGACCTCCTTTTCTATTTGGCTAACTCTGCCTTTCAAGGCATTCTTCTCCTCATTGCCTTTTGGGAACTCTCTTTTGCCATTTGAGTTAGTCTATTTTTTAAGATGTTGTTTTCTTCAGTATATTTTTCAGTATTTTTTTGGGTCTCCTTTAGCAAGTCATTGACTTGTTTTTCATGGTTTCCCCGAATCTTTCTCATTTCTTTTCCCATTTTTTCCTTTACTTTCTAACTTACTTTTCCAAATCCTTTTTGAACTCTTAATGGCCTGAGACCAGTCCATGTTTTTCTTGGAGGCTTTTGTTGTAGGCTCTTTGACTCATTTGACTTCTTCTGGCTGTATGTTTTGGTTTTCTTTGTTACCAAAGAAAGATTCCAAAGTCTGAGACTGAATCTGGGTGCATTTTCACTGCCTGGCCATGTTCCCAGCCAACCTACTTGACCCTTGAGTTTTTTGTTGGGGTATGACTGCTTGTAGATTAAAGAGTACTTTGTTCCAAGCTTGGGGGGATGTGCTGTTGATTTTAGAGCTATTACAGCCAGCTCTGCCACACCAGCACTTCTCCTCCCCAAGAACCCCCAACCCGGACTGGACTTAGATCTTTAGCAGGCTCTGCACTCCTGCTCCTATCTGCCACTTAATTCCTCCCACCAGGGGGCCTGGAGCTGGAAGCAACTGTAGCTGTAGTTCCGTAGCTGCCTCAACTCTGCTGCCACTGGGCGGTGGCTGAACCGTGAACTCTATCACCCTGTCCCCAGCAGCTTTTCCCACTAACCTTCTCTGTAGTCTTTGGTGTTTGTGGGTTGAGAAGTCTGGT
This sequence comes from Trichosurus vulpecula, assembly GCF_011100635.1. Lineage (NCBI taxonomy): Eukaryota > Metazoa > Chordata > Mammalia > Diprotodontia > Phalangeridae > Trichosurus > Trichosurus vulpecula. The sequence continues at coordinate 358,200,389 of NC_050576.1, read as the reverse complement.
AATTGCCCCAACTCACTGATTCAGGGCGCTACGGCATGCTCCGCCCAGCTTTTGGTCTGGTTGGTCCATGCAGCCCATGTTGGGCTCTGCTCCGCTTTGCTCCCAGCTCTGTGAGCAAAAGACCTCACCCAGCAACTATGCAGGCTGTCCTGGGCTGAAGCCTTGCTTCCCTCTGCATTTTGTGAGTTCTGCAGTTCTAGAATTGGTTCAGAGCCATTTTTAATAGGTTTTTAGAGGGACTTGGCGGGGAGCTCATGCTCGTCCCTGCTTTCCAGCCACCATCTTGGCTCCACCCCAAATTCACCTTTTTTTTTATTTTTGATACTGACTATTTGATTTTCTTCTTTCTTTTTTAAATTATATTAACTAAAGGTTTGTCACTTTTACTGTTTTTTTTTATAAAAACAGTTCTTGATTTTATTTACAAATTTAATAGTTTTCTTGATTTCAATTTTATTAATCTCTCCTTTGATTTTCAGTATTTCAAATTTGGTATTTAATTGGAGATTTTCAATTTGTTCTTTTTCTAGCTTTTTCAGTTGCATGCCCAATTCATTAATCTCCTTTTTCTCTATTTTATTCATGTAAGCATGTAGAGATATAAACCTTCGCCTAAAAACTGCTTTTGCTGCATCCCATAAGTTTTTGTATGTTTTCTCACTATTATCATTTTCTCGAATGAAGTTATTAATTGTTTCCAGGATTTGTGCTTTGTGGCACTCATTCTCTAAGATTAGATTATTTAGTTTCCAATTAATTTTTAACTTATTTTTCTATGGTTCTTTATTACAAATAATTTTTATTGTGTTATGATCTGAAAAGGATGCTTTGACTTCTTCTGCCTTTCTGCACTGTGTTGTGAGTGTTTTATGGCCTAATAAAGGCTCAATTTTTGAGGATGTTCCATGTACCACTGAAAAAAAAGTATATTCCTTTTAATCCCTGTTCAGTTTTTTTCCAGAGGTCTATCATATTTGCCTTTTCTAAAATTCTGTTCACCTCCTTAACTTATTCCTTGTTTATTTTGAGGTTAGATTTATCATGTTCAGAGAGGGGGAGGTTGAGTTCTACCATTATTATAGTTTTGCTATCTATTTCTTCCTATAGCTCCCTTAACCTCTCCTCTAAGAATCTGTGTGCTATACCACTTGGTGCATATATGTTAAATAATGATATTGCTTCATTGTTTATGGTGCCTTTTAGCAAGATGTGATGTCCTTCCTTATCTCTTTTAAGTAAATCTGTCTTTACTTTTGCTTTGTCTGAGATTAGGATAGCTAGCCCTGCTTTTTTTTTTACTTTAGCTGAAGCACAATATATTCTGCTTCAGACTTTTACCTTTACTCTGTGTTTATTCCTCCATTTCAAATGTGTTTCTTGTAAATAGCATATTGTAGGATTATGGTTTTTAATCCTTTCTGCTATCTGCTTCTGTTTTATGGGAGACTTCATCCTATTCACATCCACAGTTATAATTGCTGTCTGTGTCTTTTTCTCCATCCTATTTCCCCCATTTATTCTTTTCTTTCTCCCTTTCCAATTCTACTCCTCAACATAGTTTTCCTTTTGACTGCTGCCTTTCTCAGTTCACCCTACCTCTTGATTCCCCTCCCTTATCTTACCATTTTCCACTTACTACTTTTTCCCTTCCTTCTTACTACCCTGCTCCCTTTTTTCCCTTTTCCCCTCCTGCTGCCTGTAGGACAAGTTAGATTTCAATACTGATTGGGGTATGTTATATAGTTCTCGAACCAAATCTGATGAGAGTAATCCTCAAATACTGCTCTTCTCCCTCTCTTCTTTCCCTCTGCTACAATATGATTTTGTGCCTCTTCATGTGATGTAATTTACCCTTTTCTACTACCTCCTTACCTCTTTTCCCAGAACCATCCCTTTATATCTCTTAATTATATTTTTTATCATTATATCAGTTATTTTATACTGATATCCACAGTCTGTGAATATCCATTTCAATTGTCATAATAAGTATACTATTCTCAAGACTGACAAAACAAAATAATCCTAAAGAAGAATGTAATCAATTAACCTTATTGATTAACCAGCGTTTCTTCCCTAATTTACCTTTTTTATGTCTCTCTTGAGTTTTGTATTTGTAGATCAAATTTTCCTTTGAGCTCTGGTCTTTTCGTCAGGAAGGTCTGGAAATGCCTTATTTCATTAAATGTCCATTTCGTACCTGGAAAATTATGCTCAGTTTTGCTGGTAGTTGATCCTTGTTTGTAGTCCACGCTCCTTTGCCTTTCAGAATATCATATTCCAATTTCTCCTGTCATTTACGGTAGAAGCTGCAAGATCCTGTGTGATCCTGACTGTAGTTCCATGATGTTTGAATTGTTTCTTTCTAGCTGCTTGCAGTATTTTCTCCTTCACCTAGTAATTGTGGCATTTGGATATAATATTTATTGGAGTTTTCAATTTGAGATCTTTTTCAGGTGGTGATCGATGGATTCTTTTGATGACAATTTTACCCTCTCATTCTAGAACCTCCGGGCAATTTTCCTTAAGGATTTCATGGAAGATACTGTCCAGGCTCTTTTTTTCATCATGGTTCTCAGGTAGACCTATAATTTTTAAATTGTTTCTCCTGGATGTATTTTCCAGGTCAGTTGATTTTCCAATCAGATATTTCACATTTTATTCTATTTTTTCTTTCTTTAGATTTTGTTTGATTCTTGATGTCTCATAGAGTCATTAGCTTCTACTTGCCCAATTCTAATTTTTAGTGTTTTGTTTCTTCCTTTATCTTCTCTATCTTATTTTCCATTTGGTTCATTTTATTTTTCAATGATGCATTTTCTCCACTTATATTCTGATTTTCCTTAACCAATTCCCAGATTTTACCTTTTAAAGATTTGTTTTCCTCATTGAGTTTTTTTCCATATTTTTTCCATTTTTTCTTTTACCTCCCTAATTTGGTTTTTAATGTCCTCTATGAGTTCTTCCAGGAATGCTTTTGGGTCTGGAGACTAGTTCACTTTCCCTTTTGATGTTTCAGATGTGGGAGTAGTGTCCATACTGTCACCTTCTGAATTGGTATTTTGATCTTCTCTGTCTCCATAGTACAAACCAATCTGCTTTGGCTTCTTAGCGTGTTTTTTCATGGTGTTCTTTTTTCCCCTCCTGGCTTCTAAAGTGGATCTCTGTTTCTGAGGCTCAGGGGGCTCTGTCCCAAGTTTCTTGTGTTGGAATCTGTGGGTCTGCTCACTGGTTTTATGTTCTGTGGCCTCTGGTTTCATAAACTGTGGGAGATGGGTGATCTGGCTGCTTGGATTATCCTCTTCCCAAGGACTGTTCTCCATAATTGGTGGTCTCAGCTCTTGTCTGTGCTAGTGTCTGCCACTTCCCCTGGCTGTGCAAAGCCATGTCTGGGGATCTGGCATTGATGTTAATTAGCTCTACCCCCTAGGGCTCAGTTACTCTTGTTGTTCTGCTGAGGTAAGGGCTGCTGGAACACCACTCTTCCTGCACTAGTCTCCTTCTGCCACCACAGGAAGGGCCCTCTCCCACACTTCCCCTGCTACGAAATCCCCCTTCTGGCTCCTTTGTTTCTCCTGAGGTATTATTCTCTGGGTTTATTCAAGGGAGGGATGTGAGCCATTTTAACTGGCCATCGTGGGTCCCAGAAGTTCAAGAAGGAGAGTTTCAAACCTTTAGAGTATTGGTTGAAGGCCTCCAGGCTAGCTGCTTCTGTGGCCACAGGCTCTGCTCTTCAACAGACTCTCATCCTCCTATTTTAAGAAAGCAAGTGGAAACATAAACTTTGTCCACTTACCATACTCTTCTCTAAGAGGCTACTGGGACTTTATTTTTCACCAAGTAATTATGCATTTTTGATTTGATTATTTCTGTTAAACATTGTGCTTCAACAAGGATATATACACTTAAATTGAATGATTTGGGATTTCAGAGATTAATATTTACTACTAGGTTAGCTATGGTATGATTACAAAGAAGAATCAGCAATGTAGCAGAGAGGAAAAAAGGCTTACAAATTGATAGATAAATTAAACAATATACAGTGCAAATAATTAACATGTGGCAAAGAATAAAAGAGGCTTTTAGTTATTATAGATGAATAATTCATTTTATTGTTCTGGACAGAGATATTGTTTATTTTCATTTTTCATTGTAGAAAAACACCTCAACAATGTAACTTAACTGACTTCATAATCACAAAATGGACAGCTTATTAAAATGTATATATGTTTCTTCAAAATCAAAATAACCAACTGAAAAATATTAAATATCATCACTTAATTTAGTCTTTTGACCAAGAAGTCAAGATTATCTAAAACTAAGTTAGCTAATTCTATTCACTTTATGAGGACCATGATATAAAAAATGTGGAGGATAGATATTTTGGACATATTTTTAAAATGTGAGTAAACATGCACGAAAATTCTTGTCTTATACCTAGATTGCGTTTTAAAACTAAAAGCATTTAAATTGAGAATTTAAGGGAAAAATAACTTTTCTATTAATTGCTTGACTAATTGCCACAGCTCTCCAAATTTTTATGGAAAAATCTGGACATTTTCAACTGTTGATCCTTTTTATTCAGTTTTAGGACGACCAAGAGTTTGGTAATTTTATCAGTGAATCATAGTTGTAGGTGTGAAAGATAACTTAGACATGATTTAAATCAACCATCTCATTTTCATTATAAGGAAATAGACCCAGAGAAGAAATGTGACTTGCCCAAGGACAAAAAAAAAAAAAAAAACTAGTGAATACCAAAAACTGAGATACAAAACTAGGTTATATGTATCCAAATCCATTTTTCCAATGTACCTAAGGAAGACATGTGAAAAATTATGTTACTCTACTCCATATCTGAAAAACAGTTCTGTTGACCCAACATAAGGTGCTCTTTCTATTGAAGAACTTCTGAGTTTTTTTATTTGCCCTTATATCATAATCCAAAGACCATGATGTCATATCTCTATCACCCTGCTGTCAAACCGTCATGTATTTCTTGTATTCTACAATTAGAATTTAGCTCTTTGTAACCAAAGAAACTCATCATTTTATATTTGTATTTCCCATACACAGTGCTTGGCACATACTAAGAGCTTAATAAATACCTTTTCATGAATTGACTAACTAGTTAATCTGGACACTATATGTTTTATCCCTTGTCTCCCTCACCACCACCTCCAAACCAGGGTTAGGAAATAATTTCCATGGATCCACCCACCATTTCTTATGTATCCATTTTTGTAACCACTAATACATTTTCAATATTGCTTTCTAGAATCAAGGTTATAGCCAGTGGCCATTGATCAGAGAAAAGGCATATGGCAGGGATTATGTATTTGCAGGTATATAAATGAGGCAAAAAGTTCTATTTATGTTGTTCCTAAAAGGCTAAAACTATCATGATAACATGAAAATTGAATAGTTGCATCAACAACAACCTTTATTTTATGAAAATAGAACACTTGTTAAATGGTGGTATTTCATTGATTTAATCAACTTCAAGTAAGGGCAGAAATTATTTCACTAATATTTTTGTCTTTCCAGTGTCTGTAACAGTAGCTGATATATAGTAGGTAATTTTTGTTGTTGTTTTTGAATCAGTAAGTAGAAACAGCTGGCAAATTACTGTGTACTATTTTGGGAACAAAGATTATTGAATATTTTTGATTGATACTGAACTTAAAATATATTTCTTGATAGCTAACATAATATCGATCACAGTTGTAAATAACACTTTACTGACTCCACACATTAATTTCTAATCAAATGACTTATTACTCAGAAAACCACTAGATGCTTCAGCATGGTCAAAAACATCACCTGGAAATGCATCACCTCAAGTTAAACTTCTCTGAACATAACTTGGCTGAGCACATGACATCAGATAGACTTGATTTACAAGACATTGCATCTTTGTGTGATTTGCTAGAATTTATATTTTATTCTTAGCCTACATCTCTTTATAAAGAAGAGGAGTGAGAATATTCTTGTCAAATTAGTGAAACATAATGCCTTATTCTGCTCCTCAATTTGTAATGTTTAAGACCAATGGTTCAGCCCTTTTTATCTTGATATCATTGTAACAGCTTGTCCCTTTGCTATTTCATGTATGTGTGTATATGTGTTTGCACTAGCACAGTACTTTGAAGAAAATTGACCATGGTTAAATATTTATCAATAATGATGATGCCAGTGATAACTAAGGACTTGGGGTCATAACATATATATTTTAGGAGATTCACAGGTTTATCATTCTGCAATATTTAGTGTCTTAACAATAAATCTTTGCTCATATGTTGGCTAAGTCTTGTAGCAATAGACGTATATGCCGCTACTACCTTGGTTAAATTCTGTGGAATTAAAGAGTGCTTTCAATCACAAAGGAATTTCAAAATTTAATTGTGTGATTTCCAATCCCAAGGCAGTTTGTTAGACTTATGTAAATTGACCAGCATATATAGTAAACAAGTGAAGTTATGCATCATGAGAGTTCATATTCACCTTCATTAAAAGGTTGTTGCTATTCCTTAAGTAGACAGCAGCTTAATTGAGATAGGAACTGTTGAGAAAATTGAATAGGGTTGCCAAACATATAATAATTGCAGTTAGGAATTTGGGAGAGAAATGGAATAGAAGAGACTAATAATTTACCACAATGTCTAAAGACTGAGAATTAATATTCCTGATGTTTAGAAAATTTTAGTTAATATAGGCATTGAACCTTAAGATAAGTTTAGTATTCATTATTTTTATTTATTAAAAATGATACCCAACTTAGTTAACTTTTTCATAGCACTTTTGTGCCTAGCACTATGTAATTATTATCTCATTTGGTATCCACAACAACATTGGGAAGTAGGTACTAATGTTAAGTTCATTTTATAGAAGAGGAAACTGAGACAAACAGAGGTCAAATGACTTGCCTAGGGTCACATATGTAGTATGTGTCTGAGTCTGGATTTGAACTCAGGTCTTCCTGATTGAGGTCCAATAATCAGTTCACTTACCATCTGTTAAGTTTATAGTAGTATATGATAATATGCTCCCAGGGGATACTGAATTTGGGATCCAGTAAAATAATGATGAATATATTTTATTGTATTAAAATGTAATGGACCACATGATACCATTAAATCTCTAGTATGATGGCTTGGTCAAATCTTTTGAGTTGAAATGTAGACTTATCTTAGCACAGCGCAGTTTAGCTTCGCTCAACTCTCAGCTCCCCAACCTTTTTTTCTTTGCTTTAAGTCAGCTTTTCCAAGTCTTAAGTGGCAGTGTGGGCTTTGAGTTTTGCCTTCAGATCCCACCCGAATGCCTCCAAGGTTTCTTCTTGGACTATGCTTTGAAGTGTTTTAGGACACACTCTTCAACCTTATGCTGATTGACTCCAGTGTTCCAAATTAGGATAGCTTCTGTGAAATCGCCCACCTCCATTCACCATGAGGAATAAATGATCATTTTTGACAAACAAGTCACAGCTAGCCAATAGACATTCATTCCACATCCAACAGTTTTAGATATTAGGATTTGTTTACCTACTAATTTCAGAGCCCTTTTATAAGTCATATGCAAATTAGACTAAAAATCGGACACTGAATATCTTTACTCTGCCTATCTTTTCTTTCTGGAATGCTTTCTAAATCTTTCTATCTTCCTTCCTTCCTTCCTTCCTTCCTTCCTTTCTTTCTCTTTCTTTCTTCCTTCCTTCTTTCCTTTCTTTCTTTCTCTTTCTTTCTTTCTTTCCTCCTTTCTTTCTCTCAAACCATTTACACATACAAATTCGTATCAAAATGAAGGTGGTTCAAGGACCAATTTTTTATAGTTCCTGGAGTTCAAATTTTGACCTTCTTATCTTCTCTCTCTGAACTAATTCAAACTGCCCTGTGCTAATTAGACTCCAAGAGGGCAAGTGTAATGTGGTTAGCATATAACTAGATCTATTCTGTAAGAACGACCTATAATAGACATCCAAGGACTTATTTAGTGTACAAAAAATCATTTTATTCTTTGATCCTGCCAAAATAACCACAATGGAGAATGTGGCCTGACTATAGCATGCCAGAGTAGGATGCACTGTTGTTTTCAGAGCTATTTCTATACAGCAAGCTCTGCCACATCAAATATGACCTCTAGCTCCTACCCCTAATTCATAATTTTGGTACTTTTTGTGGGGATGGGGGAGAATTCAAACTGTTGTACTTTACACAAAAAATGCAACTAGATGAAAGGGCAAAAAAATGAGAAAGTAGATAGAGGAATTTAAAGTGTAGAGAATTCTGAGGATAATTAATTCAGAAAACTCAATCCAAATCCCTAGTTTGCAAAGTTAATGCAAATATCTTTCTTCCTGGAGCTCTGAATAATATTACAAAAAAGGAAATAGAACAAGTTTTTCATAGAATTTTATCCAAGGCTGATATTGAAACAACATGTTAGAACAAATGGATATTAAACTCATAATCATAACTGAGTTTCTTTTATCAATATTGACACTTGATAGCTATGCATGTGTTAGAAATAGAGAGATACAGATGTGGATAGATAAGTTGATGATAAAGAGACAGGCAGATCGATAGAAAGATAGATATACAGACAGACACAGAGATAGTTTGAGAGATAAATAAATACAGTCTTCCATATTTATATCTAAAATTATCTATATCTGTTTTATATTAATATCAACTTTGACATATATATCATCTATACTATACTATGATATTGACATTTATATCATTATAGATACACATATGTTGCTATATATCATATATGTATATGTACATACACAAACATAAGTCTATATATCTATGTATCAATGCATGCCTATATGTGTAAGTATATGTGTTTATAAATATATATCCAATGCATTAAGAACTCAAAGATGACCAATATCTTACTGTCTTCTAACTACTGGCTAAGGTTACAATGATGCATGCCCTGTTCCATTTGAGGCAGACTAGATAATATCTATTTTTTTGCTCTAAATATATGATTGTATGGTGAAAGAAACACCTTTGTATTAGTAACATAGCAAAATCATTTTGATTAAATAAATACTTGAACTTTAAATAAAGATAACTCTCCCTGTCCATTGTCATATGTGGTACTGAGCTGGTAATATTGAAGGCATGATTTTACCTTTATCTTTTGGAGTAGGATGGAGAAGCAGTAGTGAGGTTCAGTGAATAGAGATTAGTGTAGTGTTAGAGAAGTAAAGAGAAATATGGAGGAACTTGGGAACATAGATACAGAACTATCAACATCCTTAGAGTTCATTTTGTCAACATATTCATTTTGAAGATGAGGAAAGTTAGACTCAGAGGTAAAGTAATTTTGTGCAATTGCACAAATAGTGATAGGTCTTCTGCTCTTATTTCTTTCCATCTCTCATCTCAGACAGCTACTCTGAGGAAGCACATCTGATCCTTTTCTATGATGTGCCTAGATATACCCTGGTGTCTTAAGACCAGGATATATCAATAATGAAGTTTAGGGGTGCTGATACGGTTTAATGGTGCTGTGACCCCTAAAATTTTAGGGTACAGGATGATATAATCTGGAATGAGTTCACAAACTCAAAATACCTCCAGTGAAGTGGCAAAGTTTATTGTGATGCAGAAACAGTTACTTAGGGAACTTGCAACCTGCTTGGAGTGATTTTAAAGTTTATAGGGACAAAGGGAAAATGCCAAGGATGCTAATTATTTGAGGCAGGGTGAGATTTGGAAGTGGTCAGTAAAGCAAGTAATCTGGGTGCTGAGCTCCTGGAATGTATGGGAAATTTTAAGGAGTTAATAAATATAGCTTTGTTGAGAGGACAAGATAGAAGGGTTGCCAGAACATGATCTTGGGGATCTGGTGCTAGGAAATGAGTCCTTGGGTCAGCTCCCCTGCTCCTGGATGGATAACGTTTATCTGAGAAATTATAGGGTTAGGTCTGTGTGTGCTGGGTGTGTGTGTGTGTGTGTGTGTGTGTGTGTGTGTGTGTGTGTGTGCGCGCGCAACAGGGAGAGATTTTCTACGGGGGTGGAGTAGCTGTGTTACTTCCAGAGACGTGGTCTTTGCCTTTTTTGGGGGGTCCAGGACCCATCACCCCATCATCAATGTTAATCTAGTACTGTACAATTTGCAAGTAAGTTTATTTTTAATTTTAAGGTCATTAAGAATTATAGCTGATTATATGTTATTGCAATAGATTTTTGATGTTTATAATGAGACAGAAATTTTCCAGAAATCCACATGCCTGCAAATTGTCATTAAATACCTATATTTTGAAAACCAATTATTTACTGATTCAAGTTAAGCTTACCACAGATCAAAAGATTCTACAATTTTTATTTCAGAATGGGAGCCAATTATATCCTCCCCCACCCAATCTGTTTAAATCCAGGAAAATAGATAGAAAAGTTTAATGAAAGGACACTGAAAGAAAAGTGATAACAACAGAACCTAGGAGATAATCAATATTTAAGGGGTGAATGAGATTACAAAGGGATCTTCAGATAGGTACAAGATGAGAGAATATAATGAAAAGGCAATTTAACCAAAGTAGATTATAATTGGGATGATGCGGAAGAGGCAAGTGTGTTAAAAAAAAAAAACTATAAAGAATTTAGGATGATAGTTAAAAAAAAGAATTGGCAAAAGGGGCCTAATGCATAACTTTGGAAAGAGCAGTTTTAGAAGAGTAGTGTTTGGCCGCCAGCTTCCATTGCCCTCTGTTTTACATAGCCTTAACATAAGTATTCCAATGGCATAGGTGACACTGCTTTTAAGAAAACAAATCAATTTTAATCCCCCCAATGATACTATCATTGCCTTCTAATTCAGTTAGTTACCAGGTAAATTTATTGGCAACTAATCTGTATATTTAAGGACAAAGGCTTTTGGCTTAATTATATTAGGAATCCAAGCAAGGAAAGTATCTTGATGCTTGACATAAATATTTCATGTAGACCTAACTTTAAATGATTGCACCACATAAATGAAAATCATCATAGGATCATAGGATTTAGAGCTGGAGGGAATCACTATTATGCATCTTCAGTGTGGAGAAAAAATATTATCTATGAAATGTTTCCTGAACTGAGTGCATAATGTTATTGTAAATGATTTAATTATGGTACAATGAAGATGACAATAGTGAAATCATTGAGACAACAGTGAAAAGACACACAAGCATTTGTTTGGGGAACAAAAGCTGTTTCTGGCTCCTATGGCCCCCTGTCCTTGAGAAAAGCTTGTGAATGAATAAAATGCTGTTACTCATCATAAGAAGTAAGTCATCGAGGAAAGAAGTATCTAATATTTATCAAGATAGTTGATGAATGAAATATCATGCAATTAGCAGAAATAGCTATCAAGTAGGAGGAGGGGATTTAAGCAAGAAATTTTAAAAGTTTGGAAAACAGTGGCAAATATGCATTTTTTACATTCTTGTGAATCTTTAGATAGCTACAAATAAAACTGCTTTGGTATGAAACATTGCTTTCTTTTATATACAGAGACAGATTGTCTTTGACAGCTTCAGGTAGGTATCTGATGAAGTAATTTATAAAACGTTTACTATTCCCCAGGTGTGTGCCTGCTGAACAATGCCTTAACTAATGCATTTCAACCTGCAATCTATGCAAGCTCTTTCACCACAGGAGGTGTGATAAAGTTCCTCTAAATCCAGCATATGTTGCATTAAATAAATGTGCATAGTGCGTTAGATATTTAGGCACCATGACATATAATGAAGGCATCAAGGCCAAATATGTAACCTTGAATGAATAACCTCAAATCTTCAAAGGATATAATCACTAGAAACCTCAGAGAATAATACTGATCTGGAAATAATCTTAAAGCAATTCTAATGTCGATCACAGTGTCAGTTTTTCTTCACATTCATAATGAAGGGACTAAATTTCCTATTCTTCTTGAGAAGGAAAATGTCTTACTGCATTCTATGTAAAAACAGACTTCTACATCTATGTTTTACTTCTATATTTATTTATTTTACATTATTTCACATCTGGCTCCTCTCCTACCATTTTATTAATTCTTTGATGTCTGGGATGCTGCTGCAGTAATTCCTGTATCCTCCATAGCAGTTAGCAGAAGTTTTGCAAGTAAATAATGTCCAATAAACATTCCTCAAATGAAATTATGATTAATAAAACTTATACAATTAGCCATTTACAAGAAAACAATGAGCTAGATATTGGACAGTGGACATATAATAAAATGGTTATTGAACTGACACTGAAAAAAAGTTCTTCCTTTTCCAAATATTTGCATTAGAAAATATGCCAAATCATAATCATATAATTGCAAATAATCAGCTTTTGTGGCAAAACGTGTCTTTTTTTCTCCTCTATCTCTAACTTATGACAATAACAACATTTAGTTCCAAAGAAATGTTATGAAACTATTTTATTATATCCATTTTATGTATAAAGTCATTGTCATTTTAAAGGGAAATGGTATATACCTCTTTTAGAAGGAAAATTTCAGTGATTTCAGCAATCTGATACCTCATATGCTAGCTGATTCACATGTAATTGTATCTGTGTATGTATATACATATATACGGAAATGTATTGTTCTTTTCCTCTGTTCTTGAAGAGAACCAAAATGACATCACTATGCTAGAGTCAAGTTTCAGTGTGTTCAGCTGTGGCTGATCATACCAATAGAAGCCAGGAATGTTCTACCACAGGCTGAGCACAAATAGTCCATGTGAACATTTGGGATGGATTCTCTAAATTTGTGCATCTTGAGGTTTTTTTTTTTTTTTGAACTATTTTCATTCTGCTTTGCTCATAGAACACAGCACCTTCTCTGATGTGGGCATGCCAGGCTGAGTGGTCTGGTGATAGTGTCTCCCATGTCACACAATCAATTCCAAAGTTCTTAAAAGAAACTTTGAAAGTGTCCTTCTATCACTTCTTCTGACCACAATGTGAATTCTTACCCTGGGTGGGTTCTCCATAAAAGTCTTTTTGACAGGTATATGTTTTGCATTGGAACAATGTGGCCAGCCCATTGGAGTTGCAATCTCTGAAGTAAAGTTTGAATGCTTGGCAGTGTAGTTAGAGAAAGGACCTCAGTGCCTGGTGTCTTTAGAATCTTCCTAAGATGATTCAAAAGGAAGTGATTGAGTTTCCTGACATGGCACTGGAACGCTGTCCAGGTTTCACAGGCATATAACAATGAGGTTAGCACAACAGCTGTGCATATCTTCAGTTTGATAGTCATGCTTTCTTGAGTTCTGGATAATGGACAATGCTCTCATGCTTTCCTAGTCACCAATGGAGTGAAACAAGCTTCTGTGCTTGCTCCCATGCTTTTTAGCATGATGTTTTCAGCCATGTTATCAAATGATTACAATGAGGATGAACACAGCATTAATGTCAGTTACTGTAATGATGGTAAGTTCTTCACCTTGAAAAGGCTACAAGCCAAGAACAAAGTGGAGAGAGTGTTGGTGCATGATTTTCTTTTTTTTTCTGAATTTTATCATTTTTATTTAATATTTTAGTTTTCAATATGATTTCCACAAGATTTTGAGTTACAAATTTTCTCCCCATTTCTACCCTTGCCCCCATTCCATATATTCTGATTTCCTAGGTTCCCAGTGAGCCCTCCCTTCTGTCACCCCTATCCCCCCACCCCATCCCCTTTCCCCTTACTTTCTTTAAGGGCAGGATAGATTTCTATGCCCCATTCCCTATATATCTTGTTTGCCAGCTGCATGAGAAAAGAACTCTCTTTTTTTGAGCATCTGCTTTTAAAACTTTGAGTTCCAAATTCTCTTGCCTCTTCCCTTCCCACCCACCTTCCCTAAGAAGTCAAGCAATTCAACAGAGATCACACATGTATCATTATGTAAAACACTTCCACAATAGTCATGTTGTGAAAGGCCAACTATATTTCCTTCCATCCTATCCTTTCCCCCTTTATTCAATTTTCTCTCTTGACCCTGTCCCTTTTCAGAAGTGTTTGTTTTTCATTACCTCCTCCCCCTATCTGCCCTCCCTTCTATTGTCCCCCCTTTTTATCTTCTTCCTCCTTTTTTCCTGTGGGGTAAGATACCCAATTGAGTGTGTATGGTATTCCCTCCTCAGGTCAAATCTGATGAGAGCAAGATTCACTCATTCCCCCTCACCTGTTCCCTCTTCCCTTCCTATAGAACTGCTTTTTCTTGCCACTTTTAAGTGAGATAATTTACCCCATTCTATATCTCCCTTTCTCCCTCTCTCAATATATTTCTCTCTCATACCTTAATTTGACTTTATTATTTTAGATATGATCCCTTCATATTCAATTCACCCTGTGCTCACTCTATATATATGTACACACACATACATACATACATACATACACACACATATGTATAGTCCCTTCAGCTGCCCTAATACTGAGGTCTCATGAATCATACACAACATCTTTCCATGTAGAGATGTAAACAAAACAGTTCAACTTTAGTAAGTCCCTTGCAATTTCTTTTTCTTGTTTACATTTTCATGCTTCTCTTGATTCTTGTGTTTGAAAGTCAAATTTCCTACTCAGCTCTGGTCTTTTCAGTGAGAAAGCTTGAAAATCCTCTATTTTATTGAAAGTCCATATTTTGCCTTGGAGCATGATACTCAGTTTTGCTGGGTAGGTGATTCTTGGTTTTAATCCTAGCTCCATTGACCTCCGGAATATCATATTCCAAGCCCTTCAATCACTTAATGTAGAAGCTTCTAGATCTTGTATTATCCTGATTGTGTTTCCACAATCCAAAAGGATGCTTGCAGTATTTTCTCCTTGATCTGGGAGCTCTGGAATTTGGTGACAACATTCCTAGGACTTTTCTTTTTGGGATCTTTTTCAGGAGATGATCTGTGGATTCCTTCAATTTTTATTTTACCCTCTGGCTCTAGAATATCAAGGGAGTTCTTCTTGATAATTTCTTGAAAGATGATATCTAGGCTCTTTTTTGATCATGGCTTTTAGGTAGTCCGATAATTTTTAAATTATCTCTCCTGGATCTATTTTCCAGGTCAGTGGTTTTTCCAATGAGATACTTTACATTGTTTTCCACTTTTTCATTCCTTTGTTTCTGTTTTATAATATTTTGATTTCTCATAAAGTCTCTAGCTTCCACTTGTTGCAATCTAATTTTTAAGGTAGTATTTTCTTCAGTGGCATTTTGGACCTCCTTTTCCATTTGGCTAATTCTGCCTTTCAAGGCATTCTTCTCCTCATTGGCTTTTTGGAGCTCTTTTGCCATTTGAGTTAGTCCATTTTTAAGGTGTTGTTTTCTTCAGTATATTTTTCAGTATTTTTTGGGTCTCCTTTAGCCATTCATTGACTTGTTTTTCATGGTTTTCTTGCATCATTCCCTTTCTCTTTCCAATTTTTCTTCTACTTCTCTAACTTGCTTTTCCAAATCCTTTTTGAGCTCTTCCATGGCCTGAGACCAGTTCATGTTTTTCTTGAAGGATTTTGATGTAGGCTCTTTGACTTTGTTGACTTCTTCTGGCTATATGTTTTGGTCTTCTTTGTCACCGAAGAAAGTTTCCAAAGTCTGAAACTGAGTCTACATCCTTTCTTGCTGCCTGTCCATGTTCCCAAGCCAACTACTTGACCCTTGAGTTTTTCATCAGGGTCTGACTGCTGGTAGAGTAAAGAGTTCTTTATTCCAAGCTTGAGGGGATGGTCATCAGTTACAAGACTCAAGAGAAGAATAAAAAGATAAAAAGTAAGAGAAAAAACAAAAAGAAACCATATTATTCAATGAAGTGGAACTATTTACATCACTACAAGGGAAGATGATACTTGTAACTCTTGGGAAGTGTATCTTTATTAGGGCCATTAGAAGGGGTATACAGAAAGGATGTGGGTATAAGTAGATTTTGATGTAATTATAGTTAAAAAGGGGAGTGAAAAAGATTGTGCTGGGAGAAGAAGAAAGGGGAGGAAAGTACATTACATCACATGAAAAAGCATGATAGACTGATTATTGTTAAGGGAAAGAATGAAGAGAGTGAGCATTGTTTGAATATTACTCTGTTTGGATTTGACTCAAAGAGGAAATAGCATATACACTGAGTTGGGTATAGAAATCTATTTTACCCTATAGGAAGTATTAGGGTAAAAGGGAAAGAAAAAGGAGGGTAATTGATTGAAGGGAGGGCAGAATGAAGGAGGTGGTGGCTAGAAGCAAAACACTGGTGGGGAGGGACAGGGTGAAAGGAGTAAGAAACATGCAAAAAGGAGGGGGAATATGATGGAGGAAAATACATAGTAATCATAATTGTGAATGTGAATGGGATGCACTCTCCCATAAAGTGGAAGTGGATGGCAGAGTGGATTAAAAACCGGGATCCTACAATATGTTTTTCACAAGAAACACATTTGAAACAAAGAGATACATACAGCATAACAGAAAAAGACTGGAGCAGAATATATTATGTTTTGGGTGAAGTTAAAAAAAAAAAGCAGGGGTAACAATTTGATCACAAATAAAGCCAAAGCAACAATAGATCTAATTAAAAGTGATAAGGAAGGAAACTAAATTTTGCTAAAAGTTTACCTTAGACAGAGAAGTAGCATTAATAGTAAACATATATGTACCAAGTGGTAAAGCATCAAATTCTTAAAGAAGTTAATTGAGTTACAGGAAGAAATAGACAACAAAATGGTACTAGTGGGGGAACGCATCCTCTGCTCTCAGAACTAGATAAATCTAACAACAAAATAAGCAAGAAAGAAGTTAAGGAGGCAAATAGAATTTTAGAAAAGTTAGTTATGGTAGACCTCTGGAGAAAACTGAATGGGGAGAGAGAGGACTACATCTTTTTTCACGTATATGGCACCTACATATAAATTGACCATGTAGCTCTTTTGGATCTGCCATCTTTTGGATCCAGTGCCACGATGCAGATTTTCATGAAGACTTGGATGGGGAAGACCATCACCCTTGAGGTTGAACTGCCTGGTACTATTGAAAATGTCAAGGCCAAGATGCAAGATAAGGAAGGTATTGCCCCTGATAAATAAAGATTGATTTTTGGCAGCATACAACTGGAAGATGGGCATACTTTGTCTGACTAAAACATTCAGAAGGAGTGTACCCTTCATCTTCTGCTGATTCTTTGTGGTGGTGCCAAGAAGAGAAAGAAAACATCTTATACCACTCCCAAAAAGAACAAGCACAAGAGAAAGAAGGTTAAGCTTGCTCTTCTGAAGTACTATAAGCTTGACGAGAATGGCAAGATTAGCTGCCTTCGACAAGGGTGCCCTTCTGATGAATGTGTTGCTGGAGTCTTTATGGCTAGCCATCTTGACAGACATTATTGAGGCAAGTGTTGTCTAACCTACTGTTTCAACAAGCCAGAAGACAAGTAAATGTATATGCGTTAATAAAAAAGTCACCTAAAAATTGACCATGTATTAGGGCATGTAAATTTCACAATCAAAACAAGATAACATACCAAAATTTATGGGATGCAGTCAAAGCAGTTTTATTGCATCATGATTAGAAAAGGATGCATTTAATATTTCTGCCTTTCTCCATTAGATTGTGATGTTTTTAGCAGGTTGTATTTTCCTTACTTATCTCTTTTAATTAGATTGATTTTTGTTTTTGGTTTATCTGAGATCACATTGCTATCCTGGCTTTTTTTTTTTAACTTCAGCTAAGGCATAATATATTTTGATCCAGCCTTCTACCTTTACTCTGTGTGTATCTCTCTGCTTCAAATATGATTCTTCTAAGCAACATATTTTAGGATTCTGGTTTTTAATCTATTCCATTAGCTGCTCCGATTGTATGGGAGAGTTCAGCCCATTCATCCCATTATGATTATTAACTATGTCTTTCTCTCCATCCCATTTTCCACCCTGTGTTCTTTTCTCTCTCCTCACCCTTTCCTTCCTCACCAGTGTTTTCCTTCTGACCACCGCCTCCCTCAATCTGCCCTCCCTGCTATCAGCTCCCCTCCCTTTATTTCCCCATTACTTCTGCGCTCTCTTCTGTACCCCTTTCTGTCTGCACACCTCTCTTTTCTTTCTCCTTTCCCCTTTTACTTCCTATAGGGTAAGATAGATTTCTATACACAACTGAGTGTGTATATTATTCACTCTTTGAGACAAATCCAATGCCAGTAAGGCTCAAGTAATGCTCAGCTCCCTCCTTTATTCCCTCTACTGTAATAGGTCTTTGGGCCTCTTCATGTCATGTAATTTACCATGTATGCCTCCTCCTTTCCTCTTCTCCCAGTACAATCCTTTTTTACCCACTAATTATTTTTTTATCATTCAATCAAAGTCAACTTATATCCACACACTCTGTCTATGAATATTCCTATTAAATATACATTAACAATACATTTTTCAAGAGGTATAAGCATCATCTTCCCATGTTGGGATGCAAATAATTTAACCTTATTGAAAAGCAGGCTTTTTTCCTTTGCTATTTACCTTTTTTATGCTTTGCTTGAGTCTGATATTTGAAGATCAAATTTACCGTTCAGCTTTTTTTATCAGGTAAAATTGAAATTTACCTATTTCTTCGAATGGCCATCTTCTCCCCTGAAAGATTTATGTTCAATTTTCCTGTGTAGTTCATTCTTGGTTGTAATCCATGCTCCTTTGCCTTTCAGAATGTCAAATTCCAAGCCCTCAGATACTTTAATATATAAACTCCTAAACCCTGTCTAACCCTGACTGTGGTTCAGTGATATATAAATTGTTTCTTTCCAGCTGCTTGTAGTATTTTCTCTTTCATCTCATAGTTCTGGAATTTGGCTACAACATTCCTTGGAGTTTTCATTTTTGATCTCTTTCAGGAGGTGATGGTTGTATCTTTTAATGACTACTTTACCCTCTGGTTCTAGGATATCAGAGTAGCTTTTCTTGATAATTTCTTGAAAGATGCTATCCAGTCTCTTTTTTTTTTTTATTGTAGCTTTCAGGTAGACTAATAATTCTTACATTATCTTTGCTGGGTCTTTTTTTAGTCAGTTGTTTTTCCAATGAGATATTTTTTCTTCTAATTTTCATTCCTTTTATTTTGTTTGGCTGATTCTTGATGTCTCATAGAGTCATTAGCTTTCACTTGCCCAAATCTAATTTTTAATTTTTTTTAATCTTTAATTAGCTTTTGTACTTATTTTTCTATTTGGCCAATTCACTTTTTAGGAGTTGTCCTCTTCAGTGAATTTTTGTGCCTCATTTTCCACTTGGCCCATTATATTTTTTGAGGTATGGTGATAGTGTACGTTTTTAAATCACATTACTACCTTAAAATCCTTTCCTGATAATTGTCTTGTGATTTTTTTGGTATAGATATTATTATTCATATTTTTTCTTTTGTCAAGTAGTATAGATCACCAGAGATTTATTAAGATGACATCTTATAATAATAGCCCCATGAATAGGATGAGATTTATCCTTTTTTTTAACATTACTTTATTAATTAATTAATTTTCAGTTTTAATTGATAACATTCAGTTCCTCAAGTTTTTGAGTTTCAGATTTTCTCCTGCATTCTCTCCTCCCCCACTCCCCACTCAAGATGGCATGGAATTCAATATAGGCTCTTCATATACCTTTATACTAAACATATTTTCACAATAGTCAAGTTGGAAAGAAGAACTACCACCAATGGAATGAACCGTGAGAAAGAAGAAACAAAACAGAAACCAAAACAAATGAAAAAGAGAGAGCAAATAGTTTTCTTCAATCTGCATTCAGACTCTGTAATTCTTTCTCTGGATGTGAATTACTTTTTCCATCAAGAGTCTTTCCAGGGTGTCTTAGAACCTTGCATTGCTGAGAAGAGCCAATTCTATCAAAGGTAGTCATCAGAGATACTGTGTGTCTGTTATCATGAATAATGTTCCCCTGGTTCTGCTCACCTCACTCAGCATCACATCATAAAGGTCTTTCCAGGTTATTATGAAGTTCGACTGCTCCTCATTTCTTATAGCTCAATAGTATTCCATTACATTCATATAACAACTTATTTAGCCATTCCTCAATTGATGGATATCTCCTTGATTTCCAGTTCTTTGCCACCACAAAAAGAACTGCTATAAATATTTTTGAACATAGGGGTCCTTTTCCAACTTGTATGATTTCTTTGTGATACAGCCCTAGAAGTGGTATTGCTGGGTCAAAGGGTCTGAACATTTTTATAGCCCTTTGGACAAAGTTGCCATTTGCTCTCCAGAATGTTTGGATGAGTTCACAAGTCCACCAAGAATGCATTAGTGCTCCAATTTGCCCACATCCTCTCCAGCATTTATGATTTTCCTCTATCGTCATGTTAACCAATCTGACAGGAGATATGTGATGTCTAAGAGTTGTTCTGATTTGCATTTCTCCAATCAATAGTGATGTGGAGCATTTTTTTTTATATGACTACAGATATCTTTACTTTCTTCCACTGAAAACTGTTTGTTCATAACTTTGACCATTTATCAAATAGGGAATGTCTTGTATTCTTATACATTTGACTCAGTTCTCTGTATATTTTAGAAATGAAGCCTTTATGAGAGACACAGGTTGTAAAAAATTCTTTCCCAATTTTCAGTTCCGTCCTAATCTTTGTTGCATTGGCTTTGTTTACACAAAATCTTTTCAATTTAATGTAAACAAAAGTATCCATTTTGCATTTTATAATTCTCTATAACACTTATTTGGTCATAAATTCTTTACTTCTCCATAAATCTCAGGTAAACTATTCCTTGTTTTTCCTGATTGCTTATAGTATCAGACTTTATGTCAAAATTATATACACATTTTGACTTTATTTTGGCATACAGTGTGAGATATTGGTCTATATCCAGTTTCTGCCATACAATTTTCCAGTTTTCCCCACAGTTTTTGTCAAATAGTGAGTTCTTATCTCAGAAGCTGGAGTCTTGGGGTTTATAAAACAGTAGATTACTATAGTTATTGACTACTGCCTCTTGTGTACCTAATCACTCCTATAAAACCAGGGCAGATAGTAGAATGGATTAAAAACCATAATCCTACAATATGTTGTTTACAAGAAACACATTTCAAAAAGAGGAATACACACAGGGTAAAGGTAAAAGGCTGGAGTAGAATATATTATGCTTCAGGTGAATTAAAAAAAAAACAGGGGTAGTATTGGAAATGAGGTCTTGGGGATCACTGGGCTTCCTAGGCAGGGCCAAAGTTCTGAGGAAGAACCCTGTAATAATCACTAGGGAAGGCTGTACAGACCACAGGACTTCCACAGGAAGACCAAGTAGTAGACCTCCCCCTCCTTAATCTGTGGGGATCACAGGCCTCCCTAGGAGTCAGACCCTAAGGAGGACCCAAGTGATGGCCCCTTAGAACAGTTTGGGGGAAATCACGGGACTTCCTAGGGTTGGACCCCAGGAAAGAGCCACGTGATGACCCTTAAGGAAGGCTGTGCAGATGACAGGACTCCCCAGAGGAAGAACAAGTGGTAGCCCCCCTTAATCTGTGGGGATCACAGGGCCTCCTAGGAGTCAGACCCTAAGGAATACCCAAGTGATGGCCCCTTAGGACAGCAGTAAGATCACAAGGCTCCCGAGATGGGGCCAAAAGACCCAAGTGTTGTCCCCTTAAGAAGGCTGTGCAGACCACAGGGTTCCCCGGGGGAATCCTGAGTGGTAGCCCTCTTAGCACCACAGTGGGGATCACAGGACTCCCCAAGGCAGGGTCAGGAAGTCAGCCCAAGACAAGCTTCGCTGCTTGTTGCTTTCCTGGTTGCACGACCTTGGGAAGATCCATGTGATTTGCCCATTCTCACCCAAATAACTCAGGAAGAACTCAGGCAGAGGAAGGCATTTATTATGCTCCTCCAGAGAGTGGGTGTAGTGCTTGCTGGAACACTCACACCCATACAGCTGCAGGAGCAGGGGTAACCATTCCCTCCACTCCTGCTAGAGTTATGGTTAGTTTACCATCTTTATTGTTTACACAGTTTTCCTAGGTTATACAGTTTATGTAGGTGGGATAATAAGGATATGGAAGCAAAAGTAAAGTTAATTAGATTTCCCTTGTCTTAGTTTAGGATTAAATTACATTCTTTTACTTCCTCTACTTTCCCTCTTTAACATATGCAAATTATGCTAATCAGTAGGCCTGGATTCTTGACCAAGACCAGACCCTAAATAAGCTTGAACTGGTTCAAGCGGTTTGGCCTCTCTAATTCCCCTGAGTGCCTTCTCAAAAAGTGTGCACATGCGTACAAGGCTCTGACCTCTCACCTGACCAACCTTGAGGCCTGGTTTCTGCTAAAGCTAGGGTGGCGGAGCGGGGGAAGTACACCTTTAGTTCTGTGGAAACAAAACTCCTCCCATTTCTTACAGGTAGCAATCCTAATCTCAGACAAAAGCAAGGATAGATCCAGTTAAAATAGTTAAGGAAGGAAACTATATCCTGCTAAAAGACACCATAGACAATGAATAATATCATTACTTAACATATATGCACCAAATGGTAAAGCATCCAAATTCTTAGAGGAGAAGTTAAGGGAGTTACAGGAAGAAATAGACAATAAAACCATACCAGCAGGGGACCTCAACCTTCTGCTCTTTGAACTTGATAAATCTAACCTCAAAATAAACAAGAAAAAAATTAAGGAGGTGAATATAATTTTAGAAAAGGTAGATATGATAGACCTCTGGAGAAAAGTGAATGGGGATCGAAAGGAATATACTTTTTTCTCAGTGGTACGTGGCAGATACACAAAAATTGATCATGTACTAGGGCATAAAACCATCACAATTCATTGCAAAAAGGCAGAAATAGTCAATGCCTCTTTTTCAGAACATGATGCAATAAAAAAATTGTAATAAAGGACCATGGAAAGATAGACTAAAAATTAAGTGCAAACTAAATAATCTAATACTAAAGAATGAGTGTATCAAAGAAAAAATCATAGAAACAATCAATAAATTCATTCAAGAGAATGACAATAATGAGAAAACAAACCAAATCTTATGGTATACAGCAAAAGCAGCTCTGAGGGGAAGTTTTATATCTGTAAATGCTTCCATAAATAAAATAGAGAAAAAAGAGAGATCAATGAATTTGGCATGCAACTGAAAAAGTCAGAAAAAGAACAAATTGAACATCCTCAATTAAATACCAAACTAGCTCTTTCCCTGTCGCCGCTGAGTCGAGCGGGAGGCGGAGGCTCCCGGGTGTTTTCAAGATTTAGCTTCACCCGTGAACCGCTGCCATGGCCGAGGAAGGCATTGCTGCTGGAGGTGTAATGGACGTTAACACCGCTCTACAAGAAGTGCTGAAGACCGCACTCATCCACGATGGCCTAGCTCGTGGAATTCGTAAAGCTGCCAAAGCCTTGGACAAACGCCAAGGCCATCTTTGTGTTCTTGCTTCCAACTGTGATGAACCTATGTATGTAAAGTTGGTTGAGGCCCTGTGTGCTTAGCATCAGATCAACTTGATCAAGGTTGATGACAACAAGAAGCTGGGTGAATGGGTAGGCCTCTGTAAAATTGACAGAGAGGGAAAGCCCCGTAAAGTGGTTGGTTGCAGCTGCGTTGTTGTTAAGGACTATGGCAAGGAATCTCAGGCCAAAGATGTCATCGAAGAATATTTTAAATGCAAGAAGTGAATAAATAAAAGCCTTGGTCTGAAAAAAAAATACCAAACTAGAAATACTTAAAAGCAAAGGAGAAATTAGTAAAATTAAAATCCAGAAAATATTGGACTAAAAAATAAAACTAAGAGCTAGTTTTATGAAAAAAAAAAATAAGATTGATGATACTTTGGTCAATTTGATTTAAAAAAAGAAGGAAGAAAATCAAATTACCAGTATCAAAAATGAAAAGGATGAATTTACCTCCAAGGAAGAGGAAATTAAAACAACAGTTAGGAATTATTTTGCTCAATTGTATGCCCATGTATTTGACCATCTTAGGGAAATGGATGAATATTTACAAAAATGTAAATTGCCCAGAATAACAGAAGTAAAATACTTAAATAACCCCATCTCAGAAAAAGAAATTGAATAAGCCAGCAATGAACTCCCCAGGAAATCTCTTGTACCATATGGATTTCCAAGCAAATTCTACCAAACATTTAAAGAAAAATTAATTCCAATACTTTAGAGACTATCTGGGAAAATAGGCAAAGAAGGAGTCCTACCAAATGGTTTTTGTGACAGAAATATCAGAGAAAGAAAATTATAGGCCAATTTACCTAATGAATATAGATGCACATTTTAAAAATAAAACATTAAGAAAAAGATTAAAGCAACTTTTCTTGAAAATAATACACTATGATCAGGTAGAATTTGCAAGGCTGGTTCTATATTAGGAAAATTATCAGCACAATTGATCATATCATAACAAAAGTAGCAGAAACTATATTATTATCTCTAAAGATGCAGAAAAAGTTTTTGACAAAATACAACACCCATTCATATTTAAAACACTGGAGAGAATAGGAATAAATGGAACCTTCCTAAAAATGATAAAACCTAAAACCATCACTAATCATTATATGTAATGGGGATAAGCTACATGCATTTTAAATAAGACTGGGGGTGAAACAAGGATGTCCATTATCACAATTATTATTCAGCATGGTGCTAGATATTCTAGCATTCTCAAGAATAGAAGAAAAAAGATATTGAAAGAATTAGAATAGGCAAAGAAGAGACTTAGTTATGACTCTTTGCAGATAATATAATGATATACTTAGGGAATCCTAGAGAGCCAGGCAAAAATCTACTTCAAATCATAAATAACTTTAACAAAATTGCAGGATATAAAATAAACACACATAAATCCTCATCATTCCTAAATATTAATAACAAAGCCCAACAGCAAGAGATAGAAAGAGAAATTACATTTAAAATTACTGTAGACATTATAAAATATTTGGCAGTCTACCTGCCTAAACAAACCCATGAACTATATAAACACAATTATAAAACACTTTTCAGAGTTGGAATCTGCCCCTGATACAGTTAGATCTAAATAAGTGGAAAAACATCAGGTGCTCATGGTGGAGCTGAGCTAATATAATAAAAATGACAATTTTACCTAAATTAATTTACTTGTTTAGTACCATGCCAACTAAGCTACCAAAATTATTTTATAGAGCTAGAAAAAGTAATAACCAAATTCATTTGGAAGAACAAAAGATCCAGAATATCAAGGGAATTAGTGAAAAGAAATGCTGGGGAAAGTGGTCTAAACATACCAAAAATTTTTTTTTACCTATTCCAAATATTTTAATAAGAGTTCTCTGGAAGGCATTTAAAACACCAGTTTGTGAGGATAAACCCTGTTGGAGAGAGAGAATACAGAATGCAGGTAGCCATGGAGCTGAGGAACTTTCTTGATTTGGGGCAGGACCTGAGAGTCCACTGGTTTCTGATCAGCCTTGTGCTGCTCTGTAAACTTGTATTTCTCTTTTTCTATGTCAAAAATCTCTCCTTCTTGGTATCTAGGTTTACGGAGCCTCTTCTTCTTGAAGTAAGCATCAGTAAGATGATTTGGAAGTTTTACACCTGAAAAGTTAACTCTGCTAGAGGTGGCAATGACAAATTTCTGATGGGTCCTTCTCAGAGGAACACAGTTGATGGTCAGAGGTCCAGTCATCAGTAGCAAGCCAGCAGCCAGCTGCTTCAGGAAAACCACTCTCTTGACCCTGAGGTGGCCAGTGAGCATGATCAGAATGGTTCCTGGCTTAATGCTAGCTCGAAGTCTCCTCACATGCTGGCTGAAGGGCTTTTTGCCATGGCTTAACAGCTTCTTAGGCAAATCCTCAGTTGGGTAATACCAAGGTATTTTTAAAATCTTTACAAAGCGGGTTCCTCCATTCTTATCACTACCAACTGGCTTTGAGATAGTAGCAGGCACCTTCTCTTTCTTTTTCCTTTCAATCTGGGTTTTTGGTGCAGCATATTTCCACTTGCACATGGCTCCCTGGGAATACGTTGCAGACCTGGAGTATCTACCTATCCCTTCGGCCAGGACTGGATTCCTACTGCAACACTTTTGAGGCTTTTTCACCACCTTTTCAGCCACATCTTTTTTGTTCTCTTTTTTTTTTCCTTTTTGACCTTCTTTTCCTTTGGTTCCTTTGGGGGCTTATTGTCCGCCATCTTGAGGGAAGGGAAAGAGACATACCAAATCTTGAACTGTATTATACACTAGCAGTGATTAAAACAACTTGTACTGGCTAAAAAATAGAGTGATGGACCATTGTGTTGTTTAAGGAATTGTTTTCTTCGGCAAATTTTTGTCCTTCCTTTCCTAAGCTGTTGACTCACTCTGTTGCATACCTCTCATTTCTTTTCACATTTTTGTTTCTTCTCCCCCTCTTACTTGACTTCTAAAATCCTTTTTCAGCTCTTCCAAGAAGAGTTTTTGGACTTGAGACAGGTTCATATTCCCCATTGAGTTTTTGGATGTAGGTATATTGACAATGTTGTCCTCTTCTGAGTCTATGTTTTGATCTCTTCTGTCACCATAGTAAT
This sequence comes from Trichosurus vulpecula, assembly GCF_011100635.1. Classification (NCBI taxonomy): domain Eukaryota; kingdom Metazoa; phylum Chordata; class Mammalia; order Diprotodontia; family Phalangeridae; genus Trichosurus; species Trichosurus vulpecula. Next base: position 358,173,889 of record NC_050576.1, on the reverse strand, counting down.
TCTTTGTGGTCAAAGTTTGTTTGCTTTTTTATTTCTTTTTGCTGATATTGTTTGTCTATTTCCTTGTTTTTAAAGTTGAGCTCTCTTTTTGTAACACAGGGGGCTCTACTCCAAACTTCTTGTGCTGTTGGCCAGGGGCCTGTGCCCTGGCTTTGTGTGCTGGGGGTTCAGATGATGGTAGCTAGAGGCTGTAGGGGTCTGGCAGCTAGTTTACTTGAAACTGAGCTGCTCTCCTAGTGGTGGAGTCTGGCATGTGCTGAGGCCTCCTGGGGTTTTTCTCCATTTCCCCACGCTATGCCGAAGCACATGGAGGCCTGGTTGCTAGACGATGCCTCATTATCCTGGACTGCATTGAGGTATGTAGATGTTCAGTTGTTGGATGATGTTTGCCTGCCTGGGGCTGCCCTGAAGCAAGTGGTGGTTCACAGAGTTGGAATCTGCACATTCCCCTGGCTATGCTAAGGTACATGGCATGTTCTGGTGTTGGCATTTGCATTCCCCACCACATTGAGGCTCAGGACTTTTTCTTGGTTTGCTAAGGTTGGGCTTGCTCCTGGCTTTCTGTGATGCTTCCTGTCTTGGAATAGGCTCTCCTTTTCCCTGAGTGAGGTGGACCTTTCCTGCTCATCCTCCAAGGTTCCTTGGCTAAAATACCACTGGATTCCATCTTTCTACTGATTCTAATATTCCAGGAGTTTTCCTGGGCACTATTTTCTGGGTTTTCTTTTTTCTGATTTTAATGTGGGAGAGCAACAATGCTTTTCTGCTTACTCCACAATCTTTGTTTAAATAGAAATCAACAACTACACTAGGCAGCAAGAAAAATTAAAACAAACTTAAGAGGCTAAGAAATAAAAGTATAAGGTATCTCACAGCAAACAAATAGTATGATAAAAAAGAGTCTAGACATCGTATTTAAAGAAATCTTAAACCAAAGCTACCTATTCGTTTTAGAACTACAGGGCAAAGTGGAAATAGAAGGAATCCACCAATTTCCTCTTCAAAGAAACCCTTAAATAAAGATTCCCAGGAAAATCACAGACAAAATATGGACCTGTACTTTCAAGTCAAAGAAAAATTACTAGATGCATTGGAAAAAAAAATAATTCAACTATTGAGGAGCCACAATCAGGGTCACAGAATTTATCATCTGCCAATTAGAAGAGTGTAGATTTTGGAATATGATATTCCCAAGGTAAAAGATGTATGCTTCTTGCCTTGAATAATTTACCCAGTACTTAGAAAAATGGCTTGCATAGAGCAGGCATTTAATAAGCATTTATTGATTAAGTGGCCAAGAAAAAAAAACTGCATGTAATGCTACAAGAGACAAATGGACCTTTAATAAAATATTGATAAATTATACCACATGTATTTGGGTACTTTTTTCAGCATTTCTCCTTCATTTCCCTTCAATGTCTTGACCCCATGGTCAATTGCTTTAATAATATATGCTCCTATACATGGAATCTATTGATGTTCCACTAGCCCATTCTTACTAATCCCCAAGGCTTGAAAATTTTAATAATTTTCCTTCTCCACTCTTATTCTTCTAAAGCGAAGTACTTTTACAGCATTGTTTCAAAACTTTTTCTGTGCATGTCAAGTTCTTTAATAGTCATGAGAAGCCCATTGGCTCCTGTTCACAATAATATTTTCTTAATTTATATTTTTTTCTCTTAATAATAATTTTATTATTTAATATTTTAGTTTTCAACATTGATTTTAACGAGGTTTGAATTACAAATTTTCTCCCCATTTCTACCTTCCCCTCACTCCAAGATGGCATATATTCTGATTTCCCTGTTCCACAGTCAGCCCTCCCTTCTGTCACCCAATCCACCCTATCACCTTTCCCCTAACTTTTTATTAGGGCAAGATAGATTTTTATGCCCCATTTCTTATATATCTTATTTCTCAGGTACATGCAAAAACAACTTTTTGGTGGGGGGGGGGGGCATCTGCTTTTAAAACTTTGTGTTCCAAATTCTTTCCCCTCTTCCTTTCCCACCCATCCTCCCTAAGAAGGCAAGCAATTCAACATAGGCCACACATATATCATTATGTGAAACATTTCCACAATACTCATGTTGTGAAAGACTAACTACATTTCCCTCCATCTTATCCTGTCCTCCTCTATTCAATTTTCTCCATGGACAAAGTCCCTTTTCAAAAGTGTTTGCTGTTGATTACCTCCTCCCCCTATCTGCCCTCCCTTCTATCATCTCCTATTTTCCTGTGGGGTAAGATACTTGATTGAGTGTGTATGTTATTCCCTCCTCAAGTCAGATTCGATGAGAGCAAGATTCATTCATTCCCCCTCTCCTGCCCCCTCTTCCCTTCCAATGAACTGCTTTTTTAACACTTTTATGTGAGATAATTTACCCCATTCTATTTCTCCCTTTCTCTCTCTCTCAATATATTTCTCTTTCATCCCTTAATTTGATTTTATTATTTTAGATATTGCTCCTCATATTCAACTCACACTGTGCCCTCTATCTATATATCTATATCTGTATCTATATCTATATCTATATATGTATATTCCCTTAAACTACCCTAATACTGAGAAAGGTCTCATGAAATATACACATGATCTTTCCACGTAGGGATGTAAACAGAACAGTTCAACTTTAGTTAATTCCCTAAGATTTCTCGTTCTTGTTTGCCTTTTCATGCTTCACTTGATTCTTGTGTTTGAAAGTTGATTTTTTTATTCAGCTCTCATCTTTTCACTGAGAAAGCTTGAAAGTCCTCTCTGTTATTGAAAATCCATATTTTGCCTTGGAACATTATACTTAGGTTTTCTGGGTAGGTAATTCTTGGTTTTAATCTTAGCTCCATTGACCTCCAGAATATGATATTCCAAGTCCTTTGATCCCTGAATGTGGAAACTGCTAGATCTTGGGTTATCCTGATTGGGTTTCCACAATACACAAATTATTTCTTTCTGTCTGCTTGCAGTATTTTCTCCTTGATCTTGGAGCTCTGGAATTTGGTGACAATATTCCTTGGAGTTTATTTCTTGGGATCTTTTTCAAGAGGTGATCAGTATATTCTTTCAATTTCTATTTTACCCTCTGCCTCTAGAATATCAGGGCAATTTTCCTTGTTAATTTCTTGAGGAATGATGTTTAGGCGCTTTTTTTGATCATGGATTTTAGGTAGTCCAATAATTTTTAAAATATCTCTCCTGGATCTATTCTCCAGGTGAGTAGTTTTTCTGTGATGCTTTCTGTCTTGGAATAAGCTCTCCTTTTCCCTGAGTGAGATGGACCTTTCTTGCTCATCCTCCAAGTTTCCTGAGATAATACACATCGTCTTCCAATTTTTCTATTTCTTTGGTTCTGTTTTATAATATTGTGATTTCTCATAAAGTCGCTAACTTCCACTTGCTCCAATCTAATTTTTAAGGTGGCATTTTCTTCAGTGGTCTTTTGGGCCTTCTTTTGCATTTGAATAATTATGCCTTTCAAGGCATTCTTCTCCTCAATGGCTTTTTGGAGCTCTTTTGCCATTTGGTTTAGTCTTTTCTTTAGGGTGTTATTTTCTGCAGTATATTTTTGGATCTCCTTTAGCAAGTCATTGATTTGTTTTTCATAATTTTCTTGCATCACTCTCATTTCTCTTCCCAATTTTTTCTCCACTTCTCTTACTTGATTTTCCAAATACTTTTTGAGCTCTTCCATGCCCTCAGACCAATTCCTATTTTTCTTGGAGGCTTTGAATGTAGGCTCTTTGAATTTGTTGACTTCTTCTTGCTGTATGTTTTGATCCTCTTTGCCACCAAAAAAGTATTTTAGAGTCTGAGTCTGTGTCTGAAATATGTAGAATTGAAAAGGAATTCAATTATTTTCAAGTAGTTATTGATCTATCTATACAAATACTGATATAAGCACAATTTTATAGACCTCATTTTAAGAACCCTTAATGGAAGACAAAATCATCCCACCTATTTCATTATAAATTTATATCAACTAATCTCACTTTAACCCCCATAGTTTAATGGTAGTTTCTTTTTTTAAATTTCTTATCAACTACACATCTATGTTATCTATGTCAGTTGCTTCAAATCATCTCCTCTTAATCTGCCAACTTTTCCACTAACAAGCTCATCATCAGCAGATTACCTGATCTACCACTGCACTATGAATTACTGAAGTAATACATAATGTCATGCCCCTCCCCACTCTTTCTGAACTTCTCTATGTCTCTCTTGATTCTCTTTCCTTCATTTGGATTTCAGAAAGTAAGAGTGGTGGTCCTTTTCCTTGCCAGAGATAACCTTTCTATCTCTTTATGCGTATTGTTCTCAAATTGATATCTTATATCCCCATCTCTAAACTCATGTTTTGAATTTTTTACTGTCTTTTGAAAACCTTTACCTGAAAGCCTTGACAAAACCTCAAATACCTTATGTCCTTAATTAAATTTATCATCTTCCTTGTCAAACCTACCCACTCTTCTTAACTTCTCTATTACAATTTGTTGCTCCACCACTCTCCTAGTCACTCACACTAGATACTCCAAAATTCTCTCTGTCTTTCTCTCTCTCTCTCTCTCTCTCTCTCTCTCTCTCTCTCTCTCACACACACACACACACACACACACACACACACATACACACACAGCATATCTTATTGCTTGCATACAAAGCCTTGTTGATTGAGCAATTATGACTGTCATTTCTTTCCCTCCTTGACAGTCTCACTGCCATTGTCCCCATTTTTCCCTTAACCACAGACTCCTCACTGGTCTTTCTGCCTCTAGCCTCTTCCCTCACCAAATCATTTTTTACAAAGCTCCCAAAATAACTTGTTTATATTGCACAAAATAAAGTGTCACTTTTCTTCTCTAAATCTTTGTTGCCTACAGGAAAAAAGATAAACTTCTTATGCTAGTATTTAAATAATTGAATGTGATGCTTCTGTCTTCATATCTCTTGTGCCTCTCTGATGTTTCTTATGTACATATCTAACTTTTTAAATTTTTATTCTAAATAATTGTATACATCTAATGTCCAGATTAGACTGAAAGCTTTCACTGGAGAGTAAAATGTTGGACTTCTACATCCTCCTTCCTAGCATAATGATTTCTGCATAATGGACCTTTAAAATGTTTGTAAAACTGAATTATATTGTTGCGTTGTGGTACAATAATAGGTTATGTACTTTAGATATGAGCTTACTAAAGCAGAGTACAGTGGTGTTATTGTTTCAGATACTATATGCCTCTTTTACTGTAACATCTATTTTAACTTATTTGTCTTTCCAGAGATGCTGCCAGTAAAAAAAATCAAGATTATCTGCCCAAATTTTGGGGCACCCCCCATTTCTCTTCTGAAAATGGGAAGCAACATTGCCCTTCTCCCAGTCTGAAGAATATCTCCTGTTCTCTGTGATTTTCCAAAAAAAAACATAAGTGACTATGGCTTAGCAATGAAATTATCCACTTTTTTCAGATCTCTTGTGTATGTCATATACATGCATCCATCACATATACATTATATATATATATATATATTAGATATACTTGCATATATGTGTGCATGTATTTCCAATGCTTGATAACATGAAGTCTTAGGAGATAGCATAATGCTCTCTTATGACTTTAACCTTTTGTTTGATATATGTAAACCAAAAAAAGTAAAAAAAAAAAGTAAATAAAAACATGTTTGACTTTGAAAACATTCTTGATTCTATAAGGAAAGAGGCAATATTGCATAGTAGCAAAAATATTGAATCTGGAATTAAAAGACTCTGAATTTAAATCCTAAATATTCTATGATCTATGTAACATTGAGAAAGTTATTTCCTTTTTTTAGCCTGAGTTTCCTGACCAGTTAAGTGAATATATGACTACAAGGTTTCATTCATGTTTAATTATTGTTCTGACATGCCCATCAGAGAACAAAATTAATGCCTTTGAATCCTGCAACATATTAGTTGGATAAAGTGTACATCGAAATATATTTAAAGTAGAATATGTGTGTTCTTAGAATCTTAAAAAAGTAATTTTGATGCCTAGGAAAGCAGTATGAAACACAGACAAAAATCATATATATATATATATATATATATATATATATATATATATATATATATATATATATATATATATATATATATTTTATAGCCAGGTGGCTGGTTGTTAAGTATTTTTTTGTGGGAATTTTTTAAAATTTATTTAACATATTTAGTTTTCAGCATTGATTTTCACAATAGTTTGAATTACAAATTTTCTCCCCATTTCTACCCTCCCCCCCACTCCAAGATGGCATATATTCTGGTTGCCCTGTTCCCCAATCAGCGCTCCCCTCTGACACCCCACTCCCCTCCCATCCCCTTTTCCCTTCCTTTCTTGTAGGGCAAGATAAATTTCTACACCCCATTGTCTGTGTATCTTATTTTGCATGTAAAAATCATCTTTTAACATACATTTGATTAAAAATACAGTGAAAGAACTAGGAACATCACCCCTTCAAAGGTAAATAGTGACCTCAAAATGTCACAAGGCCATTCGTAGATATGTTGTTCTCTTCTTTGGACTATTGGAAAGGTCTAGCCCTTGCAGAAGCTTACATAAGGAGCAGGCTGGTTTTGGCATCTGGCAGCTTCTTATTTCACTAATAATTCCTGCTAATGGAGTGCTAAGCTCAGGGGTAATAATGTTGACAGTGTCATCTATGTCTCTCTGTCTCAGGGCATAAACTTAATGTTTTCACCTATGTTCCAGTTTTGCTTATTTCAAAGGAAACACATCTGTAACAATATAAGGGCTGTCGAAAATTTTGAGATCAGTTTCTCTTATTATAATTATATTTGTGCAGAATTCAGAGAGAAGACAAAGTGGAATTCTCAAAAAAAAATTCGAAACCAAAGATCTATAATTGTTTGAAAGACTTTTTAAAATTAAATGTTTGTTTGTTTTGCCTCATAATTTAAGATGTTATTTTTAATTATATGGAAAGTTTCTCATTTTCCACATTTGAAAGAAAGTAATGTTTCATCTTTTTGACAGCTTCAAACATACCTTTAAAATCCTCTTTTATTTTGTGAAATATTTTAAGGTTATTTTAAAAAGACAAGTTTAAAGAAACAGACATAGACAAAAGGATAAAATCATCAAAGGAATAATTAAATACTGAGCATGAACCTCCATCTCAAGGCCAAAAGTGTGATAGAAAAATCATAGTACCATCACTAGCAGCTTCTCTCCAGATATATAACCATGGGGAAGGTAGTTAATGTGACTTAGCAATAACCAACACACCTCTGGAGAAGGATAATTGAGTTGCCTTACATGCTCATGAAGTTATCATATGGAAAGCAGGTGTAATACCAGGTTTAAACACAGTAAAACAGGTATAATATGAACCTTACATTCATTTTTTATTTTTTTCTTAAACCTCCCTTTACAGAGCTTGAAGAACACTGGAAAATGGCTGTTCAGAAAATTCTCACCAGTAAGTTTTTGGTCAATTTTATATGTCATTCCTTCTTACAATTATCCCAGAGTAATCTACCTTTTCTCACTCCTTTTATTCCCTATAAATACACATTACAATGCTTTAAAAACATTGCAATTTTACGAAATTATCATGCACATTTTTTTTCATTTGCCAAGGGTAAATTCTGACTCTGCACCAGGGGTATGATGGTAAATATTTTGCACCCAGCTCCCTGGTGGAGGAAGGAGAAAGTTTACAATTTTGTCAGTATAATTAACAATTCATCATCTTCTTAAGTCTAGAAAACAAAGAAAATAATAAATGAAGTCTTAATTTGCAGTGGTTGCTAATTTATAAAGTGCAAATAGTCACATTGAAAATTTAACAGTTGGCCAAGATGGTGGCTGGAAAGCAGGGAACAGCATGAGCTCCTGGCCAAGTCCCTCCAAAAACCTATAAAAATGGCTCTGAACCAATTCTAGAACTGCAGAACCCACAAAACAGCAGAGGGAAGCAGGGCTCCAGCCCAGGACAGCCTGGATGGTCTCTGGGCGGGGTCTATCCCACGTGGAGCTGGGAGATGGGAGCTGGGAGTGGAGCTGAGCAGAGACCAGTGAGCGGTGTGGACCAACCAGACCAGGAGCCAGGCAGAATGTGCCCTACCACCCTGAATCAGTGAGCTGTGACAGTCACCAGACTTCTCAACCCACAAACACCAAAGACACCGGAGAAGGTTAGTGGGAAAAGCTGCGGGAGTGGAAGGAGTTCTGGGTTCGGCTTCCAGCCCCAGGGGCAGTGGAGGTGGGGCAGCTACAGCTGTTGTTGCTTCCAGCCCCAGGCCCACCTGGTGGGAGAAATTAAGTGGCAGATCAGAGCAGGAGTGCACAGCCTGTTGAAGATCTAAGCCCAGCCCGGACTGGGGGTTCTTGGGGAAGGAGTAGTGCTGGTGTGACAGAGCTGGCACCTCCCCCCCAAATGTGGAACATAGAACTCTTTAGTCTCCAACAGTCATACCCCACTGAAAAACTCAAGGGTCAAGTTAGTTGGTTGGGAATATGACCAGGCAGCGAAGATGCACCCAGATTCAGTCTCAGACTTTGGATTCTTTCTTTGGTGACAAAGAAGACCAAAACATACAGACAGAAGAAGTTAACAAAGTCAAAGAGCCTACAACAGAAACCTACAAGAAAAACATGAACAGGTTGGTCCCAGGCCATGGAAGAGCTCAAAATGGATTTGGAAAAGCAAGTTAGAGAAGTAGTGGAAAAATTGGGAAGAGAAATGAGAAGGATGCGAGAAAACCATGAAAAACAAGTCAATGAATTGCTAAAGGAGACCCAAAAAATACTGAAAAATACACTGAAGAAAACAACACCTTAAAAAAAGACAAACTCAAATGGCAAAAGAGCTCCAAAAAGCCAATGAGGAGAAGAATGCCTTGAAAGGCAGAATTAGCCAAATGGAAAAGGAGGTCCAAAAGACCACTGAAGAAAATACTACTTTAAAAATTAGATTGGAGCAAGTGGAAGCTAGTGACTTGATGAGAAATCAGGATATTATAAAACAGAACCAAAGGAATGAAAAAATGGAAGACAATGTGAAATATCTCATTGGAAAAACCACTGACCTGGAAAATAGATCCAGGAGAGATAATTTAAAAATTATTGGACTACCTGAAAGCCATGATCAAGAAAAGAGCCTAGATATCATCTTTCAAGAAATTATCAAGGGGAACTACCCTGATATTCTAGAGCCACAGGGCAAAATAGAAATTGAAAGATTCCATCGATCGCCTCCTCAAATAGATCCCAAAAAGAAATCGCCTAGGAATAATGTCGCCAAATTCCAGAACTCCCAGATCAAGGAGAAAATACTGCAAGCAGCCAGAAAGAAACAATTTGAGTATTCTGGAAACCCAATCAGAATAACCCAAGATCTGGCAGATTCTACATTAAGAGATCGAAGGGCTTGGAATACGATATTCCGGAGGTCAATGGAGCTAGGATTAAAACCTAGAATCACCTACCCAGCAAAACTGAGTATCATGTTCCAAGGCAAAATATGGATTTTCAATAAAATGGATGAATTTCAAGCTTTCTCAGTGAAAAGACCAGAGCTGAATAGAATATTTGACTTTCAAACACAAGAATCAAGAGAAGCATGAAAAGGTAATCAAGAAACAGAAATTGCAAGGAACTTACTAAAGTTGAACTGTTTTGTTTACATCTCTACATGGAAAGATGACATGTATGATTCATGAGACCTCAGTATTAGGGTAGCTGAAGGGAATATGCATATATATATGTTTATGTATATATATATATATATATATATATATATATAACAGAGAGAGCAGACACAGGGTGAGTTGAAGATGAAGGGAAGATATCTAAAAGAAATAAAATAAAATTAAGGTATGATAGATGAACATACTGAGAGAGGGAGATAGGGAGAGATAGAATGGGGTGGATTATCTCGCATAAAGGTGGCAGGAGGAAGCAGTTCTGTGGGAGGAGGGGAGAGGTCATGTGAGGGGGCAATGAGTGAACCTTGCTCTCATCAGATTTGGCCTGAGGAGGGAATACCATACATACCCAATTGGGTATCTTACCCCACAGGAAAGAAGAGGGAGGAAGATAAAAAAGGGGGGATGATGGAGGGGAGGGCAGATGGGGGTGGAGGTAATCAAAAACAAACACTTTGGAAAGAGGACAGGGTCAAGGGAGAAAATTCAATAAAGCGGGATTGGTAGGGAAGGAGCAAAATATAGTTAGTCTTTCACAACATGAGTATCGTGGAAGGGTTATACATAATGATACACATGTGGCCTATGTTGAATTGCTTGACTTCTTAGGGAGGGTGGGTGGGAAGGGAAGAGGGGAGAGAATTTGTAACTCAAAGTTTTGAAAACAGATGTTCAAAAACAAAAATGTTTTTGCATGCAATTAGAAAATAAGATACACAGGCAATGGGGCATAGAAATTTATCTTGCCCTACAAGAAAGGAAGGGAAAAGGAGATGGGAGGGGAGTGGGGTGATAGAGGGGAGGGCTGACTGGGGAACAGAGCAAACAGAATATATGCCATCTTTGATTGGGGGAAAGGGTAGAAATGGGGAGAAAATTTGTAATTAAAACTCTTGTGAAAATCAATGCTGAAAACTAAGTATGTTAAATAAATAAATTTAAATTAAAAAAAAAAGAAAATTTAACAGTTTATTCACCAGCCAGTACAAGCAGCTTCTCCAGATTTCATTGCACTATATCCAGCTAAAATGAAATAGAAGTACTCCTTTTCACCTTTTTCTAATAAACTTTAGTAGAGGTGGGGATGGGGAAGCTCAGGAAGTAAGAATTTAGTAGTAATTGCTTGCTATGTGCCAGGCAGTCTGCTAAACATTTTATAAACACTATCTCATTCAATCCTCACAGCAACCCAGTGAAGCAGGTGCTATTGTGACTGTTATTTACACCTAAGGAAATTGATATAAGCAATTGAATTGTCCTGAATCATGCATTTATTTTCCAAGGACAAATTTGAACTCAGATCTTCCTGATTCCAGTTTCAGTTCCAGCTCTCTCTCTCTCTCTCTCTCTCTCTCTCTCTCTCTCTCTCTCTCTCTCTCTCTTTCTCTCTCTCTCTCTATCTGTCTATCTCTCACACACACACACAAACACACATACACAGATGCAGACACACACATATGTATACACACATATATGTATGTGTATATATATATATACATATACCCATTATATAAATATGTGTATATATACATATATACATATATATATATATATATACACAAAAATACGTGCATGTATATGTATGTATATAATCTCTTAGGTTTTTAGTGACCTGCATGATTAGTAAGAATCATTAGTGTGTTACTGTAGCCTGTGAAGTTTATATTAACTTATGCTGCACTTAGAGACAATTTTAAAGAATAACAATTTGATAGTTTTTACCCTTTACTGTAACTTAAGCACTTTTGGAGTATGCATTATGCATGATAGACTATTTAGTTCTAGTAACCATATATTATAAGTATGGAGATTAACTTATTGTTAGGGTTAGCCTTTGCTGACAAGAATGACTCCCTGTCTGACCATTGATTGACCCACCTATGTGCCATAAAATTCCTATGTAAACAACAGGATTTTAATCAGCTATATTTTAGTAAATAAGTGCAAGGTTCTTCTCATTATAATGAGTTTATGTAATGATATGTAAAGCCAGAAAATTTTCCTAACCACAATGCCTTTCTAGTCATTAGGTGGGGAGAAGTATTAGTCTAGATCACCTACTGATCTACTGCCCCTGACATTCCCCCACTCACTTGGTTCCTGTGATTAGAGGATGACACCGAAGTTTCAATCCTCATTTACTGAAAGCATGGTGATATCCTTCAGATACCTGGATGTTCAGAAAAAGGAGAGTTTTGAAAAAAAGAGCTCTGGTTTGGGTATTTTGCATTGTAGATGCCTATGAGGCATTTGATTTGAGAGGGAGTCGTGATGCCTGCAATTGGAAAGCACGGAGAGATTAGCCCAGTATATATTGATCTGGAATTATTTGTAAAAATGATAGTTGAGATAAAAAAAAAACATGATGAGATCACCAAACATGGATGTAAAGAGGAAAATACATTTCTATCTTTAAAAAAAATCAAGATCTACTCTCATCAGACTTCTAAAATCTAAAAGCAACCTGGTTACTCTGCTATCTACCTTCAGTTACTTCCATCACCTACAACATTTAGTTCAAACTCCTTATCTTGGTTCCTTCAAACTCATCTTCAGCATGTCTTTATTGAACACTTTTATCCTGCCTGAGCTCTTCATTTTCCTGATCCTATTCATGTTGTTACCTAACCCTAAAGTAGTCTTACTTGGTAATCTACTTTTCCTATTCAAACCCTACCCATTATTTCATCTTAACATTTCTCCCCTATCCACTTCCCTGCCCCAAGCACCATGCCTGGTGGATTTCCTGTAGAAAAAAAAAATGTAATTCTACAGGAAACTGTGCTCTGTGGAAAGCATTCATTCTCCTTTTCAAATAAGACCAGAAAAAAAGGCAAATGCTGTATTCATATGCTATCTTGATTTCATCAGTGATTTGATATGGCACAATAAACTTGTAGACAGCAAGAAATCATATGAATTGGATAATGGTTTAGTGATATAAATCATATCAGTTTTCACATATAATGCTGGATGAATATGTATCATAGGATGCCATATTCTACTACTCTTTCCCCCATGTTCATATATTTTTTTCCGCAGACACATCCCAGTTATACCAAATGGAAAGTTTCATCCACTCCTATCTACTAGTATTTTCTCTTTACCTTCCCATTTCTAACACCTGTTCAAACTCAGCACCAAATTAATTTAACTCTATGTTCTCTAATTTTCTCATTTAACTCCTCCAATATACTTTGAAGTCATTAAGGTTTTGAAGGGACACTTGTTTCTTCTCTCCTATTAGAATGCTAGCATTGAACCACTAAACAGCTCCTCTGACTGCTCAGACTTTCATTTTTAGTTTTTTCTTCACTTTCATATTTATACTTATCATTCCCAGTTTTGGCATTTACATGAAAGCTGTTTTAAAGTGATCTTTTTATTATGTGGTAATTTTTGAATGATTTATGAAGATTATTCCCTGCTTTGCTGCCAACAACTATTCTTTTATGAATCACATCATGTTTTCCCTCTCTCTCATTTTGTTTGCTTATTTGCTGTTATGAATTTTCTTGATAATGGGGTCTTCAACATTTTCTTTGTGTGTGTGTGTGTGTGTGTGTGTTTTGTGTTGCTGTTTTTTGAACTTTCTCTTGACAATGTAGGGTTACCAAAAGGACACATGAGTTGCCCATTGGCTAAATGTCTCCTCTATTCCCCTGCTTCTAGAAAAATTTATGTTTCCTGACCATTTTTTCCTAGTCACATATTTCTCTGATGAAAATCTGTATACTAGTAATGCCAGGTCAAGTTCAAGTAGAAACACATACCTGCATATTGATTTAGATTGTATATCAAGTTAGAGACCAATTTAATTTTCATGTGATTCTGGGGGCTGCCAAAGCTGTTGTAGGACCTGAGCATGACACCTCTGCTTTTAAAGATTTCTCTAATTATTTATGTGTTTCAGCCTGGTCCCACATATCATGGACCTCTATAGTCAATGAAAATCTTCAACTTCTGTTATTTATTAGACTGTAATATTCTATGATGGGCAGCTAGGTAGCACAGTAGATAGACTGTTGGGCCTGGAGTCAAGAAGAGACATCTTCCTGAGTTCAAATATAGCCTCAGATACTTACTGTGTGACCATGCATGAGTAATTTAACTCTGTTTGACTCAGTTTTCTCATTTGTAAAATAAAATATCAACTGTCTCAGTCTCCTTGCCAAAATAACTTCAAATTGAGTCATGAAGAGTTGGGCATGATTGAAAAACAACTGACTGACAATGAAGTATTTTATGACTCACAACTATACAATACTACAGGAAAAAATATTGGTTTTAAAAAGATGGGCACTTTTTCCCCAGGGTGTAACAGCATTTTTGAAATATATTCATTATTTCCCAAAGGGAATAGAGCTTGCTTTCCTCCACCTGTTCAATTTTGTTCAGTGTCCTCTTGGATTTGTATTTCCCAGATATGATGGGAGTAGTTTTGTGGTTAAAAGGGGAGAAAAACTTATTTCTGTCTTTGAAAGCTATTTTTTTCTTATCCTGCCAGAATTACTGACATCATTTGCATAGAGAAAGACATCTCAAAGACACACACCTTGAAGAGCATGTGTATCTTCTGTCATTCATTTCTTTCTTCTGTTCTTCCCTCTTTCCATTTCCTAGCATCTATGAAGTCCTACCTATTGACCTCTACCACTCTAAAGGACCTTCACTCATTTTATAATAGATGAATCCTCAAGTACTCTCCTGAGATAGACAGGTACAGGCAGCACTGCTGTAATCTAATAGAAAGATAACAATAACATACATGTATTGAATTTGTTCCCAGGATTCAATCTCTTATGAACTCCCAGTGGTTTATTCCCTGTAGAGAGTTCCCTTTGATTGTAATGAGAATCTGAGCTTCAGGAGAACTATTCAGTCATGCAGAAATGATTTTAGATTTTCGGACAAGCAGCAGATTATTCTCAAGAGTTCAAACCTATAGATATTGGCAGTAGGATCTGCTGAAATGTCAAATAGAAAATAATGGTTATCCTTTCTGTTTGCTGAAATATCACTGGATGGCCACTGTCTGCCAGAACCACTAAAAAGCAGCCTCATATGGATTTAAACAATCTCAGACTAACAAAAGACAGCGTGTATGTTAGACAGTATGAAATGATGGTTTCAATGTTTAGGTTCTGAAAGGCCTAAGGATAATTAATACAATGTAACCATATTGTATTGGGTTATTAGACTGATAGAAAAGGTGAATGTGGTAGGTATACTATATCTTGACTTCATTAATGATTTAACAATCTCTCTCAATAATATTGTAGATGATGTTGAATCATGGGACCTCAATGACAATTTAATTATTTGCATTGTGGATGTTTTTAAATATGCTATACGAATGATACCTTGAGTTCCCTTTAAAGTTTACTTGCTATTTTTCAAATTGAAAAAAGGATTCCTCTTTGCCATTTCCTAGCTCTTAATGTTCTGGAAGCATCTAGGAACTTGATCTCTCTAAATAATAAATAATTGGGATGGATGAATTGTTTATACCTTTCTCAGACTATTGATGAGAATGAAGGTGAATAGTGCTAAGTGTTTCTCCATATATTACTAGAAATAAATAAATTTGTTCAACTTAAGTATTGTAGGGACTTCTTGTGAATAATGTAAGTCAATTGTGTTTTATTTTCCTAATGCTACATTTCAATTAGACATTCTATTGCTTATTTGCAACTTCTCCCACTCATCTCTGCTTTTTAAAAGATGTGTATGTAAATGCAGGTTTATATCCTTCAGTCATAAATTATACCTGGGGAGGGTGAAGAAAACCTACCATAAAATCTAGAAAATGAGATTTAGAAAGGGTCATTTTTTTAACAATTGCCTTCTCTAAACACTATTTGAAATGATCTTTATTACAGTGCAAAGTGTTCTCAGTCTTGTTCTAGGGGCAAACGTAGGTCATATGTAGTTGACTCAAGTGGACAGTTATATGGGGTCACTAGTGGTTATCCGAGGTAAACTGAGATAAAATATAATATTACCTAAATATTATCATATTGTGTGTCTGTAACAAATGAGGATGATCAGATGAGGAGCATTGAAATTATGAATACCACACAGTCAACTATTGAAAATTCAAGCTGTAAACAATTGGGAAAAATGGTTATATAATGAAGTAGGAATGAACTCCCAGTCAAAGATAATAAGTAAAGGTCTAGAAAGGCAGGCAGTAGGGATCAGGAAGTCCATTTCTAGATAGTATGTGGATGGCCTCACTGCGTGGGTATATTCCATCAGATTTATCAGGTGCAAAACAAACAAGCATGTAATTGGTGTCAGAAAGAGTTGTAGCTTAGCTTTACAGTGTTCAACTTACAAGAATAAGGCATGGCCCACCATCAGAAGAACTGGCACAGAGAGTCTCCCTCCCTCTCTCTGTGTATACACACACACACACACACACACACACATACATATATATACACACATATATATGTATGTATGTATGTATATATGTATGTATGTGCATGTATATATGTATATATGCATATGCATGTGCATATATGTGTGTATATATTGTGTGTGTGTGTGTGTGTGTGAATACTTTGTAAGTGCATAAAACTTTGACTTGGAGAAAAATTGTTTGCAGATTTGATAAAAATGTAAAGAGCATTTTTTCCCCCTAAAACCACTGTAACGGACAATAGGAGGAGTAGGATACTGAACTACCTGAGCTATGGATTTATGGATTTCTTTTTTATACAGCAAAACCTCATGTGTTATGCCAGCCTGAAAATGCAGGCTTAAGTGAATCCAGATAGAAGTTTGTGGGTATGGGGAATAGAATTAAACTTATTATCATAGGAGTCTGCTCAGGTACGTGTCATCAAAATTCACATAATCCTCCAAAATCCACTATGTCTGGTAAAATAGAGCAATTAAAAAAGTACTTTTTTGTAATTCTTGTTTCGTTTTTCTTCTACTCTTCTTTATTTCATAAACAGCTTCCCAAATTTCTCATATTTGTTGTCTTCTACTGTACAATATATCCTTTTACATTTAGATATTGCAATTGAGTTTGCCTTTTCCCAATTGTTGGACCATTACTTTATTTCTAGTTCTTTGCTACCAAAAATGCTTCCAAGAATCTTTTAGGATGTAATACACTCGCCCTTCAGGTTTTGACATTTTTGGTGATTTAGACACAGTGCAAGGTAGCTGAGTCAAAGGAGGAGGGAACATTTATTAAATATGTACAATATGCTAGGCACTGTTCTAAATGTCTTGCAAATATTATCACATTTTATCCTTGCAACAATCCTGAGAGGTAGGTGATATTACTATTGTCACTTTAGAATTGTGAAAATGAGGCAGACAGGTTAAGAAATTTGCCCAGAATCACTGAGATAATAAGCGTCTGAGCCTGCATTTGAACTCAGGTCTGCCTGACTCATGTCCAGCAATGTATCAAAAGTACCAGTTAGTTGACTAAGGTAAAGAGACTTTTTTGACATTTCTCACAATAACCTATTATTTTCCTGACTGCCTAGAACAATTTACATAACTACTAGTAGTGTACATAGTGTGTCCACCTTCTTACATTAACTTTTGCAGAAATAATTAAGTAAATACTTTTCATGATGTTTAAAGAAAATGTGTTAATTTTTAAAGAAATGCAATAATATAGGTATATCATTATGGTTGAAAAATAGAAGGATTAATAGATATTTTAAGACATCACAATTAAGGCAAAAAGTAAAATTTTGTTGAATGGGGATTTTTAAGTGCAATAGAGTTTGCTGAAGGCAAAGACTTAATCTAAATTTAGCAGATTCAACTACTTGAAAATTTAAGGTGTACCCTGAGGAATAAGTTTTTAATATAATATTTGAAGATTTAGTAAAATTTCAATTAGCATTAATGACAGGAAGCAGCAAAATTCTCATATATTGTTTTGAAAATGTTTTCATTTTTGCTTCCTTAGGGTAATTTAGTATATTTTGAAATACAGGAACTATCAAAGACATAGAACACAGGGTTCCTATAAAGGAAAATGAAGTAGATATTGAAAAAAAATCCTCGCCTCAAATATTGTATCTTTTAAAAACATTATTAAATTGTACATGTATACAGACATGTGGGTATAATCTTTGGGTATCTAACATCAAAAGAATAATGGACAATATATCTCTTGTATAATTGCCAATAGTATAAAATATCAGGGTATCACATTTAATATATAATTAGACAAATTAAGAAACAGAAAAAAAGGAAGATTGGCAAAAAAAATGAGGAAATAAAGTTTAGATTAAAAAAATCACATCAGGAGACCAACAAAAAGCTACTCTAAACAATTGGAATGGAATAAAAATAATAAATAATATTAATTACTTGTAATGAGGAAACAATTTGGTGATAAGTAAAATAACAACAACAAAACTTGAAATCAATCATTTAACTTAAGTAATTTGTCAGTTCAGATCTTGTCATTTGATGACCATGAATACCATTTAAGTAAGAAAAAAAATAATTCAAGATATTTCACACATAACAGTCCTATCAGTTTTCTTTGTATAGTCAGAACCTAGACTAAAAAAAACAGTCTTAGAAAAGAATAATGATGATAGCATATGGTGAAACATCAAAAGTTCCCAAGCTATTAAAGGGGGGGAAAGGGAAATGGATACAATAATAGGCATTTGCACAACTAATTTTATTTCTTAGATAACAGAGATTCTGATTTGTGTTTGTGTGTATGTCTATGTGTGTGTAATGGACCCCTCTACATGTTAGTGAAGCCTGTAGACTCAGACTAATGCTTTTAAATGCACAAAATACAATATATATATATGATTATAAAGAATCCAATTATCTTTTTTATTGTATTGGAATAATATTGGGATACCATGTATGTTGGTGTGAATACATATGTATGTATATTCACATACATCCATACATTTTTGTATACATTTATGTTTATGTATGCATGCGTGCATAGAAACAAGTTCATACTCCAGGTTAAGGACTTTTACTATAGGAATTTAACAATCAGGAAATAATCATTTACTCAGCATTGGCTGTGTACCACATATGGTGCTAAATAATAAAGACACAAAGAAAGACAAAAGACACTCCATACTCTTAAGGAGCTCATAGTTTTATGAAGAAGATAATATGAGAAGAGGTAAGTACAAACAGGGTAAATGGGAGATTGTTAGCATAATGAAGGCACTAGCATTAAGTGTGATCAGGAATAGTATCTTAAAGGCAGGATTTTAGCTGGTAATTGGAGGAAGTTAGGGAAGACAGAGGGGTGTGTGTGTGTGTGTGTGTGTGTGTGTGTGTGTGTGTGTGTGTGTGTGAAGATAAGGTATATAACTCCAGGCATAGGCCAATGAAAATGCCTGGAGTTAGGAGAGGAAGTCTTTTGTGAGGAACAACAAAGAGGCCCATGTCACTAGACCACAGATTATGTAAGGATGGTTAGCAATGTGTGAGAAAACTTCAAAATAAACAGGGATTCAGGTTGTGAAGGGCTTAGAGTATAAAACAGGATTTTATTTTTGATTCTGTAGGCAATAGTCAGCAATTGGAGTTTATTGAATAGAATGGTAACATGGTTCAAAACACTGGCTAGTGCAGGAAGACATTAAGAATATTTATAACTGCTTTTTTCTTGTGATGCCTTTGTCATCTGTATAGAATAATAACCATATTAATTACAATGAAAATTATAAAAAGCAACATTTATATTCATCTATATCATAGAAAACAAAAAAAGTAACAACAAATAGGAAACTGACTTCAATTTGGATGATTCCTATATGGATACCATAAAAAGATGAGTGAGATAAAAACTCATGTTTACATAATGCTTTAAATTTTACAAGATGTTTTTTTTTTTTTTTTACAGATTTTCTTTTTTGAGGTATTCAGCAACTGAATGAAGTAGGTCTTCAGTTTTTTTTTTTTCCCATGTTACAAAGAAGGAAACCATTTGAGAGAAGTTGACTTGACTTACACAAAGCTCCACACCTAGTATCTAAGGCAGGATTCAAATTCAAATCTTTCCTCCCCCTAGTCAAGCCCTCTGTTCAATGTATGAGAATATGTTGAAAATAACGACATGTTGAGGGCATCCTTAAACTACAAGAAAGGAAAAGAAAGGATTTTTCAAATTACCTGTTATAGAAGCCCATTTTTTTTTCCTGTCAGGCAATTTACCAAAGCATGCAGAGAATGAAAAAAAATCCCACATTTGATTTGGTAAATTTAAATGGTCTTTTAAAAATTCTCCTCCACTGACATGTTTTCCACATATATGGTAATATATTAAAAAAATCGCGGTATGTGTAACTCTATGGTAACCTTGTTTAATAATCCTCAGAATACATTTTAAAGTATACATCTTTTAAGGAACAGATATTGATTTTTCTCTTCCTTTCACTTCCTTACCATTATGAAAAAAGAAAAAAAATAACTTCAATAAATATGTATCATTAGTGAAAAAAATTCCCAGTCTTTTCCATGTACACATGTGTGTACACATATGTGTGTGTATTTGTGTATGTATGTATGTATGTATGTGTCTGTCTATATAAGCATGCATTGTATATCTATATTTATATCTAGATATCTAGGTGGATATAGATATAATATTTATTTCTGCATTCTAATTCTATCACCTTTCTTCAGAAGGTAGATTTCATGTTGCACCATTGGTACTCTGGAATCTGATGATTGTATTTATCAGAGTTCTTAGGGCTTTCTATTGATTTTTTTTATTTTTAATATTAAGTTAAAAAGCATATCTTCTCCAAATATCCATACAAAAAACTATTAAGAAAGATGTACATAGCAAAATCAAAATGGAATTATATTTCATTATAAAGCATGAAAATATCTACATAATTCTTTATTTGGATGGCTTCATCTTTACATCAAACTCCAGAGCATTTCTGTCTTCTAAATGAGATTTAGATTCAACCACAAGAATTGGATTTAAGTTTCCACACAGAAAAAAAAATCAAGTGGATGAAAAAAATGCCCATTTCCCAAATCATACTATATAATTGCCTTGACTGCCATTAAATCTGTCTTTTTAGATCATATATAATATTCCTCAAATATAATGTGACAAAGTTGGCATAGATGACTTATTTGATCCCTTCAACCTTTAAATGTATGAAGCTGTATTTTGGATAATCCTGTGTATTTACCAATGGACCAATAATAAAAATAAACAGGAATGAGATAATGAACTAAGAATGTTTTGGGGAAATTGGGCAGCTTTTCTAATTATCCCAAACTTTTCCTTGAAAATTAATGTTCATTTTGTTTTTTCCAGATTCACATTCCAAAGTAGTGAAGCTTGAGATTCCTCATTCTCTGAGGAAGGCAAATTTCTGGTTGTTCTAAAGCCAATAGAGCAAGTGATAGTGGGCCCAAATAAGGTATAACATATTACCAAAAATGAATGTACATAAAACATTATAGTTCATATAAACAGAGACATACATACAAAGAAATATGTGAGAGAAAAGAAGTTGGATTAGATATATAGTAATGAAGAGAATATATATTGCATTTCCACTTTACTCATAGATTGCTGTTATTGTTTGTCCATTATTCTTAAACAGAGACTAATGACATCAGGAGATTGGTGTCCTGACTTGCAAGTGGATTGGATTTAAGTGAGGCAGAGCTGTGCAAAGTCATCAGACTCATTTGCTTCTCCAGGGTCATAGGAGTCCAGTCACAAGATATAAATCAGGATGACTGAAGATGACTCCAGTTGCAGCAAGATACTCAGTCTTTTTAATCCACAGTCTTTCACAAGTCTCACTTTATCTAAGGGAGGCAACACCCATTCAGTGTTTTAAGACTAGGAAAGAAATGAGGCAAAAGATGGCCTAGTTTGCCTATTGAAAAAATAAAAAAAACAAAAACTCACAGGGGAGTGCCCAGGGTTTCTGGCCAGAACAGAAACAATTTCTATTCACACTCACTTTGAGCCATTAAAACCCAAACAATGGCCAAGTAAGTTTTGGCCTGAGACATATTATTGGTCAATAAATGAGAGTCAGAGTGGTTTGGGTCTAAGGTATGGTCAAGTAGCTCCATTTGAATCCCAATGGGCTTTATCAAAGTCTGGTTTTCCAGTGATCTATTTCAAGAAATCATAAATGAAACTACTTGGGACATAACAGTTAATTGTCCCAGGTGTTTTTTTTTAAATGATAGAATAAATAAGTAATATTAAGAGACCTAGAGGAATAAATAGGATCTTGTGTGTAGAAGCCCTCTTCCCCCAAACACCCAGACTTTGTTGGATTTGCAAGAGTCTATGGACTATATTCTCAAAAGACAGTAAGCATGGATAGGTTATAAACTAAATTTTCTATATTTTTGAAGGCTATGCCCATAACCATTAGATCATAGATTCTTATTATTGTGGTTGCTCCAAGAGAAAAATTGAACACAGTGGCCTAAAATGGTCTGAAATGAACCTGTATGAAAACAAATTACAAGAGCCAGCCTTCAAATATAAAGTTGTAAAGAATAATATAACTCTAGTTAAGAAGTACAGATTACCAAAAATTCCATATGCAGCATGGAATGAGTACATAGACAATACTGTTTCATATGCCATTGAAGAACGTCTCTCAAATTCAAATAAATCCAGAGATGAAAACTATGCTTTATTTTTTTAATTATTTATCTAGGAGCATCATATAAGGGCAATTTTAGTTTAAAATGATGACCTAATATAGGAAGATATAGCCATTGCCTTTAAATATTGTTGATGTAGCTCTCATGGATCAGAAACCAGGACAAAAATATCTTATTACATAAAATCTTTTAGTTGCTCATAAATCATTTAATTAATAATAGAGTTTGAATCTTTCCTAAAAATTTCAATTTCAAGTCAAGCTCACTGGACTATAGTCTGAAGAATGAACTTTATTCAATATTTATTTTTAATTGTGAAATTATATATATATATATATATATATATATATATATATATATATATATATATATATATATATGTACTGCCTCCCTTGGGTATGGCATAATTTTTAATTCATCAAGTGATATGGCCCAGCAGCTGCATTTGCAAGACCTAGTAGTACCATGAAATGTAGGTCATTTTGTTCTGATGACCTGAACAGATGACAGGTACTAAGTATTTATTATTTTGTCCTTTTCACATTCTGTCTTTTCTTCTAATTATTTATATGTCATCTTCCTGTTAGATTGTAAGAGATATAATGGTAGGTAAAATATCTGATTCAATTTTGTATCCCTAGTGCCTAGTGAGATCCCTTACATGTACTTAGATACCAGATGTTTATTGAATAAAATAGTATTGAATTGGATAATACATCATTTCCTCCATGCTTTCATTGCTCCTTTCCCCAAAAGAACTTATACTACTCGATAAGAACTCTAATCCAGTGCTAACCAATGCAGATTGAAAGCAATTAGGGCAGTAGCAGCTAGGTGCTGAAGTGAACAGATGACTAGGCATGTGGTCATGAAGACCAGAGTTCAAATACTGCTTCAGATAATTACTACTTGTGATACACAGAATAAGAAATATAAGTCATCTACAAAACTAAGGGACTTTCTAAAGGATAGAATATGAGTTGAATTTGTATTGGGATAATAGAAATAAGGGAGTGTTTCCTGAAAAATAATTGAAAAAGTATATTTCTCTTTTCTTAGTTTCTATTTCCTTTCTCTTCACACAGAAAAGAGTTATGTCTGAGGTTAGAATTTAGAAAAATGAACAGAACTTTAGGAAATGTACCAGGAAATGTATACTTTATTTGTGCAAGGCAAGGGTATGAGCAATTAGCAGCCAGGAAGAAGCTGAATTGTGTGTGAAAAAATGTTCCACACATGTTTGGAAGTTTGTGAACTAGGGGAAGCTTTTCTCTTTCCCTCCCTCCCCATTTAGTTCATACATATATGCATATGTCCAGTCACTCATGCTTACAATGGATTCCCCTTTTATCACTGCATAACAAATTAATTATCTCTCATATTTGTGCATGTATATATCATGTATGTATGTATACATATATGTATTTGTATAGATACATATGTATGCCTGTGCATATATCCACACATGTACGTATACATATCTGTATATGCATATGTGTGTATATGTGTGTGTGTGTATATAATCCCCATGTCCCTATGCAATTGTATGATTCTCCAAATTCTCTGTCCAATGTAACATCTACGTAAACAGAGAATAAATTACATCATGCTTTCTGCTATCAAAAACACTGTCCTTCTGTCTTGGTGCTCTTGGTAAATGTGATATCTGAACAGTGAAAAGCTAGAGTAGTAATCATGCCCACACAACCTCATTAAAAACTCTCTCATGTACTCATATTATTGCACTCAATGAGAATTAAATGTTCTGATGTTTCATATTGGAAGGACAAGAATGACGACTACTACAGTCATTGCTGCCCTTCTGGGCTTTCCTAATTAACATCAATTGACAGGTTTGGCCTGACCAGAAATAGAAAATAAAGTATATGTAAAGCTACTCCTTATGGACAAGCCAATACCAAAGAAAATTTAATGATATTACTGAAAAAGTAATGGTCTGCAGTTAAAAAAAGGGAAAAGCCCATCAAAGGCTAAAACTGAATTTATTAATAAAATTTCTTGTTATTAAGAAGCTGTGACAAATTCTATGACTCAAAAAATGTCTATGAGGTTAAATGTAGATTTCTATATTGTATCCTGGAAATGGACATGTGCATCTGTAAAAGAGTTTTTGCTTGATTGGTAGTCTCTTTATTGGATAAATAACAATAAAACATCAAAAGAAACAGATAGTAAGTTGTTTTTTCCAAACATAATAAACAAGAAACATGTACACACACACACACACACACACACACACACACACACACAAACCAGGATTTTTTGGGGGGTGGGGTGGGGTGGTGAGTCAGTCAGTAGGGTTATTCTCATTGTCTAAGAAGATAAGAAGACATTCACATTCACACATACGCATATGTATACACACATACACATATACAC
Source organism: Trichosurus vulpecula (assembly GCF_011100635.1). Lineage (NCBI taxonomy): Eukaryota > Metazoa > Chordata > Mammalia > Diprotodontia > Phalangeridae > Trichosurus > Trichosurus vulpecula. The sequence goes on along the minus strand of NC_050576.1, from coordinate 358,149,158 downwards.
ATACACATGCATATACATGTTTTAACAGCAGTTTTTAAGGAATAACTTAATATGATTATTTATTTTATTGCTTAGGGAGATACAGACACAGACCCACTATACACACAGACATACACACAGCCACACACAAACACGTACATACACATATATGCATCCATAGATTATATATATATACACACATACACACACACACACATATATATATATATATATACACATATATATAGTATGCATGCACATGCATTTGTGAATATATGCATACACATACACACGCACATATATCAATATATGCCATTATAAATATATAAACATATGCATGTATATAAACATATGCATATATATGTGTATACACATGCATACATATATACACTCATACTATATATGTTTACATATGGACTCATGCATATACAGCTGTATATGCATACCTCAGTATGTGTATGAACACATACCTATATTTATGATGTATCGTGTATGTATAGGTTCTCTCTCTGTATGTGTGTGTGTATATGTGTGTATGTATATATGTATATATATGTGTGTGTGTGTGTGTGTATACACACACATGCATACACACTAACACACATACATATATGTATATAGTGTGCGGACATAACATACTTACATTCCTTCCTAGACACTAAAAATAATCTTATTATTTAAGATAATCTCAATAAAAACAATCACAAAGAACCAGAGAAATTTATATCAGAGAACAATCTTAAATAGATAACACTGATTCTCAATTCCAAAACCCACAAAATTCCTATTTAAATTTTTCTGTTTTCTTACACACATATGCCCTTTTTTAATGAAATTTAAGACAAGTATCCAAACACAAAATCTAAAGTTTTTTTTTCAGTTCATGGATATTCAATCAATCTTTTTGTGATGGTCATGTGAAGAGAATGGATGACACAGGGGCAATGTGAAGAGTAGAAATTGAAAATAAGAAAGATAAAAGAAATGTTTCAAGGACATTCTGATGAACCATCTTTAGCACTGTGAAATTTTCATCATTAACTGGTAAATATACTGCCTTCTAATAAAATCTTCTCTCTATTCCTATCTCAATTTTCTAAGAATATATTAAGGTTTTAAAAGGCTCAGACTGTGTGCATGTATGTGTATATACACATATATGTATATATTTGCATGTGCCTATGTATATGTGTATTTATTTGTGTATGTATATCTGTGTGTATACACACACACACACATATATATATGTATTTAATTTCATGTAGTGAATATTTGTGCAATGAATGTATGTATGAATGAATGAATACTACATGATTGACTATAGTGATATAAACACTGGGTTGAATAGTTGCTATAACAATTATGTAGGCAATAGCTATCAAAACTGTGGCCATACATAACAGATTAAAAAATAATTTGTAAATATTTAACACAATAAATAAAAACAAAAAGTACAAAGATAATGCCAACATGTGGTTTTCTAAGTCAATATGCATCTGGCAGAGATCTTTATGTATGGTTTGGTGACATTTAAGTTTGACATCTGGTATAATCTTCTCTCTAATAGGCAGATGGTCTTACTGATATGCTTTGCTATACTAAACAGGGTGTTCCTAAGTCTGTACACATAGGCAAAAATGCATATTTTCAAGAAATGAAATGAATGAAATTTTCAACAACATTTTATTTAATTGGAATATTAACAAATAACATCTTCAATATCATTTCAATCATTTGTGATGCAAAGGTTGACAGGCTTTGCAAAATTCATGTGAACTCAATGCAATAACTCCACATTGCCATCAATTTTAGCACATTCACTCTTTATTCATTTATGCATTCAATCAAGAGTGTTGCATCTGTGATTCTCATTGAGTACACCTTCTCTTTCAGCATACCCCAGAAAAAGAAGTCACTGAACAATACAGAGTCTTTAGTCAAATGGTTAATGAGATGTTAATGAGATTTGCTATGTGTCCAGACTTTAGGGCTATCCTGTATATTGTTCACCTGGTGTCCATCCAGTTTTTCTATTTTGAATAATCACTTGTCAAAAATGCAACAGAATTTTTTACATATTTGAACATATATGTATTACAAATACATATGTATATATGTATAAGTATTATATATAGTCTTAGATAAATGAGAGAATATATACATATGAGGTAGAATAAGATTTTCAAACATGACAAATAGTTGAATCTAAAGGTAAAAACTCATACATGTGTTTATATCCACATCTACATGCACATAGATCTATATGTGTATACACATAGGTCCATGACGTGTGTATATATATTTGTGTGTGTGTGTGTGTGTCTACATATATGTAGACAAACTTAGGGAATCATTTGCCTTATTTGATAGGTTCAAAAACATTAATATCCTAATTTTACAGGTGAAGTAATTTAGACTCAGAGATTCTGTAAAATGTTACTTGTCCCTGGATATACAACTAGTCAGTGTCATTGCTGAAAATTAAAACAAATCTCCAAGTTCCCTAAGACCTTAAGTCAAAAATATGAAGAGATAAAGCATGAGTGTTCAGAAAAGAAGGGAAAGATGGAAAAACAGACTAGCTACTCCCCCCCCACCTCCACTATTGGTTCTTATGGCCATCACCCAAAGAATCAACTTCTTTTGGAAACTACCTTTGCGTGTGCTACAGCTTCCATCTTTTCAGCATTCATAGATCTGGAAGACTAAAAAAAAAGTATATTCTCTGCTAAAAATCTTGATGCTGTCTTTCAATAACAAGAAAAATAATTTATTAATATAAATGACACTAAAGAAGATACACTTGACTTGCCATTGTGCCCAAAAATCCACTTGGCTGTCTCCAATGGATTTAACTTCCGAAACCCCCTACATATATGTTCTCCCTCTTTATAGTATGAAACCCTTAAGATCATGTACTGTCTTGCTTTGCACACAGTAAGTGACGTTTTTATCCATTAATTTATTCATCAGTTAAGAATATCGTGATGACAGGGTTATTGAATTAAAGAGTCATGACAGAAGAGAAACCATTGGCTATAGTGCCCCTGAATTTGGGTTCAAATCTTACCTTTGCTGCTTTCAACATGTGGGACTTTCCCAAGTGTATTCATGTCTGGGAGCCTTATTTCCTCATACACAAAATGAGGATGTCGGGCTATTTCATCTCTAAAATTTCTTCCAGCTCTAGACACTTTGATCTCAAGTGATCATTCCAGCATAGATATGATAATAGTGAAGGAATGCAAATCAGATATACTTCAATATGTATCAAATATTTTAAGGAGATTTCAAATGTTGAGAGAAAAGAAAAACTGACCTAAATTTCTTCAGGAGACTTTAGTCCAGGAGATATAAAAAAAAGTAAAAGAAGAGGATTAGAAACAAAACAAAACAAAAAAAAAAAAAACAGGATTTCTGCTAAGATGAATAGTGTGCTGATGATAGGTTATCATAGAGAAGACTGAACTACAAAAAATATTATTTTTTTTCCCAGACAAAGAGAATTGTCCTTGGCATATTATAATGAATGAAAGATAAATGGATAGATGGATAGTTAAAAGTGAAAAGTGAAAACCGTTTTGAAGCACATGGATACCCTCAGTGTTTTCACATCACCAGGGTTAAATGAATTACAGATTAATGTACTGAAAGAATTGGCAAATATGATTGCTGAGTCCAGATCACTAACCTTGGAATGATTGTGGTAAACCAATGAGATGCTGCAGTTCTGGAGAAAGGCAAATGGAATTCTGATTTGGACAAGAAAAAAAAGGGAAGGTAATAGAAGATGAAAAAAAAATTCTTATATGATTTTGACTTTTCTTCCTGGAATTATCACATAATTTAATATAACATTTGTTAGTGAACACTAGGAAATTGAAATAGCGATGAGACATTAAGAATGACAAATACAAAAAAAAGGTATTGACCAGTGTGTGTCATTTATGTGCAATAATAATTACAGTAGGTTTTTTTGTGAACACACAAAAAAATCTTGAAATCTAAATGGGAATCCATGAATTTAAAAAAATCTGAATGAAGTGTCCTTTGTGAATGTGATGAAATACTATTATGCTGTTAAGAAATGGAAAATCGATGATTTCAGAAAGACATGAAAAGACTCATGTGAACTGAGCCAGAGTAAAGTGAGCAACAGAAGATCAACTTATATGATAAAATCAATATTGTAAAAGTGAATGATTTTGAGGACTTTTATAAACTAATAAAGAATCAAATGAACAGAATGAGAACAATCTATGTAATAACACATTAAAAGCAAACCACATTGAAATCTGTAAGACTAAGATCAGTTTAGTGAACATTCAAGTGTATGATAAAGGACAGATGCTGAAACTTGCTATGAATTACAGAGAGGTGATAGATTTAGATTTATATATGTGCCTGCACATGCCCTCCTGTGTGTGTGTGTGTGTGTGTATGTGTGTGTGTGTATGTATGTGTGTGTGTGTGTGTGTGTGTGTGTGTGTGTGTGTGTTTCTTTACTGGGGAATTTATTTTGCTTGACTATGCATAAATTACAGGATGTTTACTTTTTGTTTTTTATTTCCCCAATTGGGTGGGCAGTGTGAGGGAAAAATAAGATTTGTTAGTTGTTTTTTTTGTTTGTTTGTTTCTTTTAAGTAAGGAGGGAAGTACTACAGATGTGAAACCTTGTATAATTTTATGTTTTTTTAAGTTTTATTTTAGACTCAAACACCAGATCACAAATAAAAAGAAAAGGAAAGAGAAAAATATCATAAACTTAAATATTGAAATTTAAATAAAAAGAAAAGAAAAAAAAAACATGTCATGTGCATAATACATAGGAGGATATAAAATATTTAGGAATCAATTTTCATTTCAAGAAAGCCTGAATGATAAATGCTACACATTGTGTCGAGTTGTCCGTCTTTTTTTTTTGTTTTGTTTTGTTTGCTTTCTTGTAAGTTTTCTTTTGTTCTTTGCTGGGCACTTTTACTTTATTCTTTTTTCCAATCCTCCCCCCCCCACCCCAAGGCTACAATGAAGTGCAGATATAATTAGATATAGATATATACAAATACATATATTCATACATCTATACATACATATAGACATAGTTTCCTGAACAAATTCTAATCCTTATCTTTGCTTTTATGTTTGTACATATCTCTTATTTCCTATCCTCCTTACTCCTCTGATTTATTTCTACCTGCTGTCTTGCCCTCCTATTACTTAGCATTATCTCCCTACCCCCAAGGATCCCTCCCCTATCCTACTATTCAATAAATCTAAACACCCTTCTGTAACACACATAACTTTTTCCCTCCCCTGCACCCTGGAGATCTCCCTTGGTCTTCCCAAGGAAGCCCCTCTTATCCTCCCATTCCCTTTAACTTATTCCCTCACCCTCCTCTCTATAAATCTTCCCCTTAGCCTCTCCCACTTCCTTATTTTATTTATTCTGAATTTAGAAGACTTTTATACATGCATGCATGCATGCATGAATACATACACACATACACACACAAAGATATGTATGTATATATTTATGTATGTGTATATATACACACATATATACATATGTGTGTATACACATACATTTATGCATGCATATATACATATATATGTATATATGTGTATGTGCATGCATGCATACACACATATATGTATATATGTATGTATATATATGTGTGTGTGTATGTATATATGTATATGTATATATATCCATCCGTCTTAAACCCATTCTGAATGAAAGTAGGTTACCAGAACTATCAGCCTTCTTCCCCCATCTAATTCCTCTGTGTCACTTCTTCCTCTTGCAACTCATTTGTATAAAATAATTACTCTTTTTAGGTGTTCCTAAATAGTTTTACTTTTTAAAGTGATACCATACTCAGATCTAACCCAATTACTAATGACAATCTTAGATATAAGTTTGACATTTTACATATATAAAAGTTAAAAGGATTGTCAATGAATCATTTGGTATGTACCTTATATTTCTCTTGGCTCTTGCATGTTAAATCTTCTATTAAGTTCAATTTTTTTTAAACAAAATCCTGAAAGTCTGAGAGTTGATCAAATATTCTTTTTTTTTCATTCAGGGTTATGCTTAACTTTGCTGGATAAGATATTTTCGACTGGAACTGCAGTTGTTTTTACTCTTCAACATATAGTGTTCTAAGACCAGTGGTCCTTTAGTATCTCCATTGCTGGATCTTGTGTGATTCTAATTGTGGCACTATTTTATTTATTTATTTTTTCTTGTTGCTCCGAATATTTTGTGCTTGAGTTGGGAGATTCAGAATTTGGCTATAATAATCCAATGACTTTTCCTTGTATTATCTCTTTCAAATGGTGAATGATTGAATTTTTTTCCATTTCTATTTTCTCCCTTGTTCTAATGCTTCAGGACAATTTTATTCAATTATTTCTTCCATTATTGTATCAATAATTTTTCTTTTTGATCACATCTTTCAGGTATCCTGCTTATTTTGTTTTCTCTTCTTGATCTGTTCTACAGATCAGTTGTTTTTATTATAAGTGCTTCACTTTCTCTTCTATGTTTTTATTCTTTTTATTTTGTTTAATTATTTCTTAATCTCTTATAACTTTGCTGGTTTTGCCTTGCTTAATTTTAATTTTCAAGTTGTCTTTTTCTTCCTTAAGTTTCTGGATCTCCTTTACTAATTGGTTGACTTTCTTTTTATAATGTTCTTGTTTTTCTTAGATTGTTTTTAATTTTTATATTAGTTTTTCCTCAATCTTTCTCAAGTGATTTTAGGTCTTTCAAAAGTTCTTTTCTAAATTCTTTTGGGGCAGGTGGCCAGTTGATGTTGCTCTTTGGGGTAGAACAGGATTTCTTTGCTTCAGTATCCTCCTCTGAAGAAAAACATGTCTTCTCTATTCCCATAATAACTTTTTATGGTTGGATTCTTTTTCTTCCCTTTGCCTGTGCATTTTTTTGGTGGCAATAGCTTAATTTTCTTAATTGCTTCTAGTCCTAGGGTATGGGGTATGGTACCTCTTGCCCCAGATCTTCATTTCTCTTTTCTAGCTTCTAACCAAAGCCAAACCTCCAGCCTCATATAAGTGCCCACACATAAGGAGCAGTCTGTCCCAAGGCTTCTACACTCTCCTAGTGTGTGCTGATTGCTTCTAGCTGCCTCCACTCTCCACAGCACAGCTAGGTCTTGTGTTCATTGTCAGCAGAGCTCCCCTTGCTCTTCCCCAGCTCAGATGTCCAAATCCTCTCACTATCCTAGGGATGAAAGTTCCTGTGGTTGGGACAGAGGGAAAGCAAAGGCAAGGAAAAGGGAAGTCAATGCAAGGCAAGGCAGAAAGATACCTACGTAGATAACCGTATTTTTACCTGCATGAGCTCAGCCCAAAGAGAAGGTAAACTTTATTTTAATCTCTGAAACTCTTTTAACCCCAAATCACTCTGGCTCTCACTAATTGGCCAACAATTTATCCCAGGCTAAATCCTACTTGGTCGCTGATTGCCTTCCCCCACCCCCTCCAACTTGGGTCAGAATGAACATAAATAGCCTCTGTTTTGGCCAGAAACCCTGAAGGTATTCCCTTCGTAGATCTATTTTTTGGGGGGAAGGGTGGGTGGGATTAGGTAAAGAGGTCATTCTCTACCTGATTTCTTACCTAGGCTTAATCTTTGAATGATCCTTGACTCCAGTCAAACTGAGACCTGTTAAAGACCTTACCTTGATTAGGCCACTGCATCCAGGCCACCTCCAGTTGTCTTGATCTATAGCTGGCCTTGTAATTGATGTGGTTTGGAATTGCTGGGAACCTTGAAATGTCCAAGTACAGGGTAGAATTGGCCTGTAATGAATTCACACTCTCAAATCTTCTTCCAGTCAAATGGTAGGGTTTATTGCAAAGCCAATAGAAGCAGAGAGATTCTTAGGGAATCTAAGACTTAATGGGGGTGAGACTGATGCTTATATACAAAAAGGACAGTGAAAAGATCTGGATGAGATTAAGAAGTGGTTAGTGCAATAGTGAATGGACTAGGCTAATTCAGTGATCTAGATGAGATTGAGGAATTCAAAATAGTCTGGGGTGGGCCACAATGAAAGGAATGTCAAGTAAGCTTAGTTAGGTGATGTAGTAGTGCAGTCCCTTAAGCAGAGGCACCAGTGATCTGGGCTCCTGAATCGTATGGGAAAATTCAGGGAATGGGTAGCTTTCAAAGACATGATCTTTCCCTTTCAGGGACTCAGATCCCATCAACTCATCAGACCCAAATGACTCTGGAGGAGAAAGTAAGGCTAGTGACTTTGTACAGTCCTCTCTCACTTAAATCCAATTGCATGTCATGGCATCACATCCCTGATGTAATTGTCATCTTTGAGAATGAAAGAAAAACAACAGTCTGGAGGTGACTCTGATTCTCAAAGAATATTATAGTGAATTGGAACTCTGGCAGGACCTACAAAACTGAAAGAACTTCAAGTAAGATGCAGTAAATGTGTCTTTGCTGTTTGAGATCTGCCTAGCCAAATATATAGAAGTGCATCACTAGAAGGCTGACTGCCAAGTTACTATTATTATTTTTAAGGCAGAACAAGATTGCCCATATATTGGGGCTGAGAGGTTTACAGCTTAGGGGAAGGAAGGGATGAGTCGAATAAAAAACAAATCCTAGAAGAATCAAAGTAATAATTGAGACACATTTTGTGTAGCATGGGACTAAAAGGCACCATTGAGAGAAAATAGATTTGCTACATTTTTTCCCTAAACCAAAACATGCTATGCAAGTGTAGTTTATTCTTTTTTGTCTTTTCAGGAAGAGTTTTAATTTAGCAATATCCCTGTTTGAATGAACTGAATCACAGGAGTCCAATGTTACATTGTAATTATGCAGTTTTGAATGAAAAATTAATTAGCAGCTTTATCATCCTCATCTGTCAGAGTAAATTGTAGTGCTGTTTGATCAGAAATATGTTGGATTGCATCTATACATAATATAATGTTTTCAGAAATAGTATAAGGAATATGGCTTTAGAATTCATTTTTGAGTGAAATTGTTCAGTGTTCATCTTGTAAATGCTTATAACTCCTTTTTTCAAAGTATTGGTTATCACCTTCTTTTGAAATAAACTTTCCCTCTCCTTTTTCATATCACTTTCTCAGTGCAAGATTACATACAAAAGGCTCTCAGGTTAAAACAACAGACCTATCAGCTGGTCTTCATTCTTCACAAGCTTAGATTTAGAGTCCTTGGAGGCCATGTTCATTTACAGAATGATGTATTAGTCTTCCAGTTTATTATACTTTGCTCTTGCTCTAGAGTTCCTTTAGCATTAGTGAGTACAGGATTTCTCATTTCTTGTGCTGCTGTTCCTTTAAGTTTTCTCTTTAAGTGTAGTAAATTCCTACCATTGTCATAAGGCTACAGACTATAGCATACGGATTGTGTACATTCTTCAGATACCACTTTATGTGGTTGTTGTTTTTCTATAGCTGATGTAATATTTAATGAGCACTTGTCAGTAATATTTATTCTGAATATTGTTTTAAGGTACTTTGCACAAATACTAAAAAACCCAAAGTCACATCTAAAATCTACTGACAGGAAATAAACAAAACAAATTTGCTTACATAAACAAGGAAATACAATGTCCCCACAATTTGCTTTTGTGGTGCAGCTGAAGAAATGGCCTATGGCATGTGCTGTGAATAAGCAATGCTGCTTAGAATGTGTGTAGAAAAACATTTCTATATTAATATTAAAATCTTGACCCAAAGCATAAATGATGATACTTTAATGCAAGAAGAGAAGGTAGAGGGAGGATGCCAATAAGGTGAATGAGGTATGAAGTTCACAAGCAGATCCACACAGTAAATGATTCTGAAAGCACCTACCAATTAATCTTTTTGTTAGAAAATATATGCTAAGTACTAATACAAAGATTCCAGTTTATCTGAAGTTCAGATTTCAAGTAACTTCAAATACATAGACATACTCCATAACAGGAAAACAATTGGAAGAAAGGCCTGAGAGCCATTGAAAGAGTTATCACGGTGCCTGTGTTTTTCTTCACCATGCAGTATTAATGCTAGGCCTCTCTGGAGACAAAACAAGTTTCTTATAAGGCTCATTTCCTAACTTACTTGGTTATCTGATTTCTCCCACCACAGCAGATTAGGAAAAACACACTGAAAGGCAATAGAAAGGGTTGGCTGTTGGAAGAAAAATGAGAGTAGCCTAACAGTAGAGACAGGAGAAAGGAAAAAATACATAAACACAAAACAATATCCCTGCTGCAAAAAAAAATATTGTTCATAATGATGACTCTGAGTGATTAAGGAAAAAAAAATCAAATTATGTTCCATGTCTTCTATTCAAGAAAGAAGGAAGTATGTACTTAGAAAGATTAATGTGAAGAAAAAAAATGATGAAATAAATCTATTGATGCTTGAAGGAGTCAGGTTTTATTTATATAGAAAAATCCCTTTAAGTGCAATTTGCTCCCCAAAGATGTTGATAAATAGCATGTTATTTGACAGGAAATTCTTTCTTGAGGGGTGGTCATACAAAGAAGTGAAATACGCGGGCAGAGGCAAGATGGTGGCTGGAAAGCAGGGACTTGCCTAAAGCTCTCCCCCAGGACCCTCAAAACACCTATAAAAATGGCTCTGAACAAATCCTGCAACTTCAGAACCCATGAAATAGCAGAGAGAAGCAGGGTTCCAGCCCAGAACAGCCTGGATGGTAGCTGGGTAAGCTCTATCACACAGAGCTTGGAGTGAAGCAGAGCAGAGCCCAGTGAGGGCCGCACCCAGACCAACTAGTCTGGGAGCTGGGTGGAGCAGGCCTTAGAGCCCTGAATCAGTGAGCTGTGGCAGTTACCAGACTTCTCAACACAGAAAAACCAAAGACAACAGAAAAGGTTGGTGGGAAAAAAACTGCAGGGACCCAGTGAAAGGAGTTCGCAGTGGGCCACCAACCCAGAGGCAGTGGAGGTGGTGCAGCTCTGAGGATACTTACAGAGCTAGAGTTGCAGTTGCTTCTGAACCCAGGCACACATGGTGGGGGGAATTAAGTGGTGGGTCTGAATGAGAGAGCAGAGCCTGCTTAGATCTGGAACATGGTCTGGGTTGGTGGTTCTTAGGGGAAGAAGAGCACTGGTGTGGCAGAACTTGCTGTGTAGAAATAGCTCTGAAAACAAAAGCACAGCTCCTCAAGCTTGGGACAAAGTACTCTCTACTCTACAAGCAGTCATACCCCGACTAAAAACTCAAGGGTCAAGTAGTTGGCTGGGAATATGAACAGACAGCAAAAATGGACTCAGATTCAGACTCAGACTTTGGAATCTTTCTTTGGCGACAAGACCAAAATATACAGCCAGAAGAAGTCAACAAAGTCAAAAAACCTACATCAAAAGCCTCCAATAAAATCATGAATTGGTCTCAGGCCATGAAAGAGCTCAAAAAGGATTTGGAAAAGCAAGTAAGAGAAGTAGAGGAAAATTTGGGAAGAGAAATGAGAGTGATGTGAGAAAACCTTGAAAAACAAGTCAATGACTTGCTAAAGAAGAACCAAAAAATACTGAAGAAAATAACACCTTAAAAATAGACTAACTGAAATGGCAAAAGAGCTCCAAAAAGCCAATGAGGAGAAGAATTACTTGAAAGGCAGAATTAGCCAAATGGAAAAGGAGGTCCAAAAGACCACTGAAGGAAATACTACATTAAAAATTATATTGGAGGAAGTGGAAGTTAGTGACTTTATGAGAAATCAAGATATTATAAAACAGAAACAAAGGAATGAAAACATGGAAGACAATGTGAAATATCTCCTTGGAAAAACCACTGATCTGGAAAATAGATCCAGGAGAGATAATTGAAAAGTAATTGGACTACCTGAAAGCCATGATCAATAAAAGACCCTAGATATCATCTTTCAAGAAATTATCAAGCAGAACTGCCCTGATATTCTGGAGCGAGAGGGTAACATAGAAATTATAAGAATCCACTGAGCATCTCCTGAAAAAGATCCCCAAAAGAAAACTCTTAAGAATATTGTTGCCAAACTCCAGAGCTCCTGGATCAAGGAGAAAATACTGCAAGCAGCCAGAAAGAAATAATTTGTGTATTGTGGAAACACAATCAGCATAATACAAGATCTATCAGCTTCTACATTAGGGGATTGAAGGCCTTTGAATATGATATCCTGGAGGTCAATGGAACTAGGATTAAAAGCAAGAATCACATACTCAGCAAAATTGAGTATCATGCTCCAAGGCAAAATATGGATTTTCAATAAAATAGAGGACTTTCAAGCTTTCTCAGTGAAAAGATGAGAGCTGAATAGAAAATTTGACTTTCAAACACAAGAATCAAGAGAAGCATGGAAATGTAAACAAGAAAGAGAAATCTTAAGGAACTTACTAAAGTTGAAATCTTTTGTTTACGTTCCTACATGGAAAGATGAGGTGTATAATTCATGAGACCTTTCTCAGTATTAGGGTAGCTGAAGGGAATATATATATATATATATATATATATATATATATATATATATATATATATATATATATATATATATATATATATATATATGTATATATATATATGTATATATATATACATATATATATATACACATATATATGTATATATATATATATGCATGTATAGAAAGAGGGCACTGGGTGAGTTGAATATGAAGAGATGATATCTAAAAAAATAAAATCAAATTAAGGGATGAGAGAGGAATATATTGAGAGAGGGAGAAAGGGAGAGATAGAATGGGGAAAATTACCTCACATAAAAGTGGCAAGAAAGAGCAGTTGATTGGAAAGGAAAAGGGGGCAGGTAAGGGGGAATGAGTGAAGCTTGCTCCTATTGGATTTGACCTGAGGAGAGAGTAACATACACACTAAATTGGGTATCTTACCCCACAGGAAAGAAGGAGGAAGGAGATAGACAAGGGGGATGATAGAAGGGAGGGCAGATAGGGGGAGGAGATAATCAACAGCAAACACTTTTGAAAAAGGACTTTGTCCAGGGAGAAAACTGAATAAAGGGGGACAGGATAGGATGGAGGGAAATGTAGTTAGTCTTTCACAACATGAGTATTGTGGAATGGTTTTGCAGAATGATACACATGTGGCCTATGTTGAATTGCTTGGCTTCTTAAGGAGCACTTAAGGAGGGTGGGTGGGGTGGGAGGAGGGAGAGAATTTGGGACTCAAAGTTTTAAAAGTGGATGTTCAAAAAAAAAGTTCTTTTTACATGCAAGTGGGAAATAAGGTATACAGCCAATGGGACATAGAAATCTATCTTGCCCTACAAGAAAGTAAGGGAAAAGGGAATGTGGGGATTGGGGCAACAGAAGGGAGGGCTGACTCGGGAATGGGCCAATAAGAATATATGCCATCTTGGAGTGGGGGGAGGGTAGAAGTGGGGAGAATATTTGTAATTCAAAATCTTGTGGAAATCAATCTGAAAGCTAAAAATATTAAATAAATAAATAATGATTAAAAAAAGAAGCAAAAGACACTCCTCACCCTTCAAAGAGCTTAACCTCTAGATGTGCCAAGATGTTAAAAAGTTATATGCTAAGTATCCCTAGCACTTACTAAGTGTTACATGAATTTTAAGGAAGTAAAGATCATTCTATGTTAGGGAAGGATTCTAAGAAGATCATGGATTTAATAATAGCTACTTAGCATTTACATAATTCATGAGAAAAAAGATATATGGAATGCTTTACAAAAGACTGAACTACTATGATCAGCACAATAATTCACAACAATTCCAAAGGACTCACTATGAAAAATTCTATCCACATCTCAAAAGAACTGATGAACTCTTAGTGCAGAAGGAACATTTTTTTCATTTTATATCACTTTATTTAACATGGTGTTTCAACAATCCAGCTAGCAGCTTCTGTGGGCATTTAAGATTCACCCACAGCCAGCACCCAGAAAGCTGGCAACAGCACAGGTTCTTCTGATCTGCTTAATTAAGGAAAGCAAGATGAAGGGGTTGACGTGCTTACTTTTAATTCAGCATTCAAATATCATTCAGTTAGTTCAGGGGAAAAAGCCAGCACCCTGATCTTCAAAACAAAATGCCAACAAATTACAAACATCAACAGACTTTGTCTGATTCAAATCCCAACACATAGTTACCAGAGTTCAACAAAGTTTCAGCATCCAGGTTTACAAGCTGGAGGGCTCCTTAGATACAGCTGCCCAGAGTCTCCTCATCAACACCATCTCCAGAACCCCACACAAATGGCTCTGTCCTCCCTTCTTATAGGGCTTCAGACATCAAACATCATCCGAATCACCGGAGCTCAGGCTCTGGCAAATGGTTCTTGAGTTGGCCCCTCCCCTTAGGACCCTGGGAGGTTCACATCCACATGGATTAGGTCAACACCTAATGGGGTTTGGGCCTGGGGCTTAGCACCTAGTAAAGCTCACTGAGATAAATTGAGTCACTCAGAGAAAACAAAGGCCATTCCAGTTACACATGGTTAATTTAGAAGTATATTTTCAATGACTTCACATGCATAATGGGTATCCTATTACTTGTCTTCTCAGAGGTTTTGTGAAGGGCTGAAGGGAGGGATAGAGTTTCAAAGTTAAACAACTAGTATCTTATATTTTTTTTTTCTCACATCCACCCGGTAATCTAAGTGCAATTATTTTACTGGTCAAGAAACTAAGGCAGTCAAAAGTTAAGTAACTTGCTCAGGAGGATAAGTTAGCAAGTTTATGAGACTTAATTTGATCCTAGTCCTTCTTGAATCTTGGTTTTGTACTCCATCCACTGATACTAGTGAAGGTATGACTTGAGCTGGGTAGATCTTGGGTAAAAAAATGAATGAGTTAGTGAAATACAAGGAAAGCCTCACAGACTAGTGCATAAGGTATTATTAACAAAAGATAATTGTATGTGCATTATATAATCTTCTAATTTGTTGACTCAGGGCATTTAGATGCTGTAATTCTATGAAAGAGTAAGAAAAGACAAAAAAAGGTGAATGTTTCACAACTGGAAGCTCCAGGGAGGGTACAACTTGTATGTTCTTTCTAATAGAATGGGAGAGGTGCAAGGTAAGAATGTGTGGTCAGAAAGGGAGCATCGTAAGCCTGAAATCTGAGAAGTAGATTAGTTCCATTCAGTGATATCCAGTTTATTTCCTTATTGAATCATAAAAGGTGTGACATGGAAAGATTTGTCAGAAAGTCAATGAACATTTATTAAGTGCCTGTAATGTGCCATGTACTGTAATAAAGCACTAAGGATACAAAGAGAGTAAAAGGCAGTGTCTTCTCTCAAGAAGTTTACAGTCTAATGATGGATGCAACAAAAACAATTATATAAAAACAAGAATAAAATGGAGATAATCAAGAGAAGGAAGATGCAAGCAATGGTAAAGACTTCTCTAATAGAAGGTGAGTTTCATCAAGGAATTGAAGGAACTCAAGGAAGTCAGGAGGTAGAGGTAAGAAGAGATGGAATTCTAGGCGTGGTGGTGGTGGTGAGTCTTGAAAGTACTCATTTAGAAAATACAGTGTGAGAAACTGTCAGAGACGCCAGTGTCACTGTAACTGAAAAGCACGGAAGCAGGGTATTAGATAATATAGGAACACTAGAGCTTGAGGACCAATGAATTAGCAATGTTGTCTGGATGAACGTCTAAGGATGAAGGCAAATGTGGTGCAGAACATGCGCTTGTTTCTAAAGTCACCAGAAAAACTTAAGGGAATTCAAGAGAGTAACAAATAATATAAATAACAATATAAATATGGTGGTAAGGGAAAGATGACATGAACTTTGAAAACTGAGAAGTAAGGATATGGTGATTATTTGATATTCAAATCTATTAAATATTTTGTATTAAGAATTTACTTTTGGAGAGCAATATGCTAAAAATCTAGGAGATGGAACAAATTTATGCTTTATATAAGAACCTCATAGACTGTACAGTATAGGAGAGGTAATATTCTTACCCAATAAATGATAATTGAACAATACATGGCAAATGCATTAGATATACTTTGTGAGGACTGAGAAGGAAAATAGCACTATTAACAAGAGAGATTAAGGAAGGTATCAGAAATGAAGTATTGCTTGTGTTGAATTTTTGATTTTGTTCAATCCTTAATCTCAAAAGTCATACACTACTGTAATTTAAAACTACAGCATTGATGACTATATGAAACATGTGCCATTAAGCTCAGCCACTCATCAAATTCTCAACTGATTATATTGGTGTCTGGAAAGCAAGTCACAAGATGCGATAGGTCTAAGCAATGTCAACCCTATTCAGAATCTAGGGTGTCTGAGATTTAATGCAGTGCATAGCTGCACTGTTTTATGCTGTCAAGGGACAAAGGCAGCTGGAAGATTTTATTGGATGTACCAATAGACGCTGCAACCTTTTGAATACACCAATCACCGGTGATGTAAGGATCAAACAAGACTTAGTAGAATTTTTTTTTTGTTAGGGAGAGGATAATCAGGTCAGAGATTATCTCTTTGGCTATATCAGTGATTATATGTATCTTTATCAACCTGTCTCTTCCTCCTTCTGGGGGAGTAGATAAATTCTGTCCCTACTGCATTTATTTCAAAGGACTATTAAAGATTCAACAGGACAAAGGAAGAATGCAGGATATTTTAAGCATAAGGAAGAGCTAAAATAAAAATACAGAAGTATGTTCATATTGTTTATGTTTCAGGGTCAGAGAGTAGCCCCATTTGGTTGCAGAATTGTGTATGTGGAAGACAGTAGCAACTGTCAAATGAATTAGCCTTACTCATAATGATCCCTATCGGTTATTCCAACTTCAAAATCTACGAAAATAGTTAAAGAAAATAATAGAAATTTAGAAAGATTATAGAGGGTCTTACATGCCAATTAATGATTAGATATAAATGGAAAAAAGTTTTGCAGAAGTCATTTAATCTAAGACACAATTTTACAGATATGAAAACCAATGGCCAAGGAGGTTAAGTAACTGGCACAAAGCCACATATATAGTAACTATCAGAGGCAAAGTTTGAATGTAGGTACTGTTATTCTTTAGGTGGTACAGTTTCTACTGCCAAATTGCTTCCCTTTTCAGACTTCAGAAATTGTATTTAGAACATTGAAGAGAACCAACTCTATCTTTTTCTTGTTCCTATAACTGTTCTCCCACTCAGTGGAAAGAAGTGAAAGGAGGATGGGAGTCAAATAAGCTGTCTTCATGACAGCCAACATCAGGAATGTTGGAGCTTCAGAGCAGAATCAGATTTTGGTTACATCAAAGATATGGTGAGTGGAATTGTGGTACAGTAGATAGAAAGCTGACCTCAGAGACAGGAAGTCCTGGGTTTAAATTAAGTCCTATTTCTGACTAATATTAGCAATATGACTTGGGCAAGTAAATCACTTTACTTCTCAGAACCCCTTGCAAAACAATAACATGCAGAGGAAGTGATAACCTTAATAGGTAGAGGGAATTTCCTCCTCTAGGGATTACCCACCTAAGTAAAATCATAGAACCATTCCATATCCCAACATAAAGGGTAATGGGAAAGGTGGTAGGAAAAATGCCAATAGGTTTAGAGTAAAATGGATTTTGCCTACAATGTAACATTTATTTAATGACAATTACATCCCAGGTACTGTGCTTAATGATGGGGATACAAAAATAACCAAAAATTCACTTTGCCTTCAAGGAGTTTACAATTTAATGGTGGACTAATATGCAAATGATCACGTACAAACAAGCTTGAGACAGGAGAAATTGGAAAAGACCAACAGAAGAAAGACACTAAAAGTAATAATGATTGGATGGTATATGAGGAAAAGTGCATAGGTATGATGAAATGGGCTTGGCAAGAGGATGATGATGAGAATGGGGAAACAGAATTCATCTTTTCTCTTATTGGCTTTATCATAAACTAGTTGTGTGTTTGTTTTGTCACCTCTAAAGAGGAAAAAACTGAATTACATTATCTTTGACTTTTCTCCAGTTGTAAATTTACATGACAATTCCCCACTTCTCTGCCTACTAACAGAACCTTGAGAGCCTCCCCTGAAGTTTATCTCCATCTACATAACATTTCCCACCTAGAAAAGCTCAGTGTCATCTGTAAGTTTTGAGATTTCCCTATGCATTGCCTCTTTGAGATCACTTATAAAAATGCTAAATAAAGTCAGTCTCATTTGTGTTAATAGAAGAGTGACATAGATAATTACAAACAGCGTGCAATCTATAAATTATTTATACTTGATTTTAGAATTTATTATGTGTTTGCTTGTGCTATAGCAGATTTACTCTTCCAGTAATAGCTTGCTTAAGTTGATACCAAAATTAGTGCACTTTCCCTTGGCACCCTACAGTTGAAGGTAAAGTGAGTCAGCTCAGTGGTGTACTAGAATAGGTGACGTAGAAATTAGCCAAGGATTAAAAATGTGACAAGTATAATCCAAGCACTGGATAATCAAGAAAACACCAATGTCAATTCCTGAATTAACAATGTAAAGACTAAGTCAGTAGCAGAGAAATGGGCCAAACAATTGTTTTAAAACCAGCCGCTGTGGTTGGTGCCGGGTATGGAGAGATTAAAGTAAACCAAATATGACCTGACTTCGAGGAGTTTAGAATCTTTGAAGGGGGCAGAACATATAGGTGTGCATATGAAAAATGTACAAAATAGCTGATTTTAGGGAAAGGTACTAGCACTAGCAGTGGGTGGAGAGAAGGAAAAGTTTTGTGTAGAGGACATTTCTTAGGCTGAGCCTTGAAAGAACTCAGGATTTTATTTTATTCTATTTTTGGAATTCTAGATTAATTTATTTACTTTTTCTTTTCAACATTCATTTCCACAAGATTTTGAGTTACAAATTTTCCCCCCATCTTTCCCCTCCCCCACTCCAAGATGGCTTGCATTCAGATTTGTCCTTTCCCTAGTCTGCACTCACTTCTGTCAATCCCACCTTCCATTATCCCCTTCCCCTTTACTTTCTTGTAGGCCAAGATAGATTTCTATACCCCTTTGCCTATAAACCTTATTTCCAGTTGCATGTAAAAACAATTTTTAACATTTGTTTTTAAAACATTGAGTTCCAAATTCTCTCCCTTCTTCCCTCCCCCCCCATCCTCATTGAGAAGGCAAGCAATTCGATATAGATTATACGTATGTAGTCAGGTCTCTTCCTCACCCAGAACCACCACCCTGGACTGTGAACCAGATCCAAGCATGGCAAAGGAAGAGAATCCATCCTTAGCACCAGCAAAGAGATTCCCATATTCCTGCTCTGATCAGCCAATTGACCCCAACACTGTCTGTGGGCCTAGAGCTCAGGAAGCAGCTGCTGCTACTCTTGCTGCTGCTACTGTCGCTGCTGCTGATGCCACTGCTACAGCCACCTCTCCTGCTCTGGGGTTAGGGCCTGAGAGCACTCTTCCCTGATGCAAGTCCAACATAGTTTTCTCACAGACCCGCTGAATTGTCTTTGGTGTTTGTGGATTGAGAAGTCTGGAAAGTGGCACAGCTTCCAGTGATTGAATGCCTGAGGCTTACTCTACCCAGGCTGCTCCCAGAACCCTGTGATGGAAATTCCCGTTCACCATCCAGGATATCTTGGGCTGGAGACTTGTTAAACTGTGTCATTTTTTAGGTTCTATAGCTCTAGAATTTGTTTAGAGTCATTTTTACAGGTGTTTGGAGGTATTTGCTGGAGATCTCAGGCAAGTTCCTGCTTTTACTCTGCCATCTTGGCTCTGCCTCCAATGAACCCAGGATTTTAACAGGAAAGTAATGAAAGTTTCTTTCTTATTCCTGGTGATTGAGGGGAAGTGGAGGATAGCTAGTACTAAGGCATGGATGTTGGCATGACACATACATACACACACACACGCATATACATATATATATATTACATGTATATATACATATATATTATATCTTGCTGGATAGACTATACAGTGTACGTAATCTAGTACAGTATGCGTGAAAGGGAAGTCATATTTAATAAGTCTAGAAAGATAGGATACTGCTAGACTTTGAAGGGGTTTAATAACTGTCAGGGAAGTTTTTATTTGATCCAACAGAAAATAGGAAGCCAATAGAATTTATTGAGAAAGTAAATGATATGGCCAATTCTGAACCTTAGAATAATGTCATTAACAGTTATGTGGATGATGGATTGGTATAGAGAAAAATGAGACTAGTTAGGAAGTTACTGGAAAAAGTGATGAAGATCAAAATTAAAATGATGATATATAAGTGAGGAGAAGGGATGTGTATAAGATATGTAAAGTGGGAAATAAGGTTTGGTGGTTGACTGGCTACATAGAATGAGGGATAGTTAAGAGTCAAGGATAAAACTGAAATTGTGAACCTAGGTAAATAGGAGAATGGTAGTGCCATCAACAGGAATAATTAAGTTTGGACAAAGGGCGAATTTATAGGGATTGATTATGAGTTCTGTTTTGGGCATATTGAATTTTGTTCCTTTGTAACATCAAGTTAGAGACAGAAAGACAGAGAGAGACACAGACTATAAAAAGAAAAGACAGCCCAGAATCACACCCTACATTACACACATCTACATTATCTGTCCCTCCAAACCTACCTTTCTTCTGAACTGCTATCTTAACCATGAAGAATATCATACATCTTTCTAATCCTTCAGGTTTGTAATTTTAGTGCCATCTTTAACTCTTCAGTCTCTTTCACCCAAAGTTCCCAAATCAGTTACATAATCTTGTCTTCTTTTCACTGGCAATTTCACTTGCATCTGTTCCCTTCTGTTTCTATCACACAGCTCTCACTCTTGGTCAGGTCCTGTTACCTCTCTCCTGTACTATTATAACCATATCCTAATTGGGCTCCATTCTTCAAGATTTCCTTCTTTCTAATCTGCCCTTTAAACAATTGGCAACATGATTTTCCTTAAATGAAGCACTGACTGTATTACCCATTTAGTAAACTCCACTGGCTCACTATTAAATATAAAATCAAATATCACTTTATAATATGCATAATTTATAAATAAACAGTGTCCCCTAAGTCTTAGTGCTGTTTTAAACCATTGAATTTGTGAGGTAACCAGAATATGCGTATTGGGGAGAGGTTAACAAAGCAAAACAAACCCCCCAAAAGCCAAAAACCTAATATAGATGTGATCAGAAAAGTCTGGAAATTGTCCATAAATGTTCTTTGGAATTTTGTGTATTCTTTCTTCAATTCCATTTAATTCAAGGAGCATTAGGTGGTACTATATGTAAAAGCACTGTGCTAGTCAGTAAAGATAAAAATACAAAAATGAAACTCAACTCCCCTAAAGAGCTCTTAGAAATGTAGAACATTAGTGTAAAACTCAAATAGAAATGGCTTCCACTACATAAGAATACATGTCCCAAACAGAACTCATTATATATCCTTCTAAAACTTTTATCTTAGAATTCCTTGTTTCTGTTGAGGGCATTGCCATCCTTCTAGTTACCTAGATTTACAATTTGCCAGTTCTTCTCAACTCCACATTAATCCTCATATCTAATAGCCTAAGTTTTATTGGTCCTACATTCTTTTCCCTTCTCCTCACATAGTTACTACTGTATTTTAGACCCTGTTACCTATTATTACAAGCAAGGAACAATTAAAATATTGAAGAATCATAATTAACATCACACAGGACTTGACAGCTACAACATGAAAAGATTGGAGGTCATAGAATATGATATTCTGAAATGCAAAGGAGGTAGGAATACAACCAAGAATGTTTCACTAGCCAAATTTTCATCTTTAAGGTGTTATTTTCCTCAATTAGCTTTAGCTGGAGGCTGTAGGGATGAAACAACAATGTTACTAGTAACTGCTGTGGAGGTGAAAGACCAACAACAAGACCAACAACAAGAGCACACAGGAGGGCTGTTAGTACAGGATCTTTCATCTGCTTTTCTAAGGAAAGCAAATCCAAGGGATTTACCATATTAGTTTAATTAAACATATGTATATCATTCACTTAGTTCAGGGCAAAAAAGCCAGCACCCTGAACTTCAGAGAGTCTGCCAACAGAAATTACGAGCATACATTATATAAACAGAACAAATAAACACAAACCTGTAGACAGGCTTCTAATCATCTAACTATAGCAATGCATAACAAAATTGTTGTTTCATCCTTATGACCAAGAATCACTTACCTGGCAAAATTGAGCATAATTCCTCAAGAAAGTGAAATGGTCATTCAGTGAAATAGAAAAATTTCAAGCCTTCATAAGTAGAGCACAAATAACTATAAATGTGACCTCCAATATCATGACCCAAAAGAAACACGAACAAGTACAAAGGGAAAAGAAAACATAAGATCTTGGAAGGAAAAAAAAACATAGAGCTAAACTTT